>NC_135552.1:24467180-24544680 GCF_964340395.1 Glandiceps talaboti
TCAAGGCAGTAGCCGAAGTAACCGGTCCAGGTAATATCAAAGCAGCTTCAAGAGCCCATGGATCAGTTATCGTTTATTTAAACTCTGTAACCTGGGTGGAAACCATTTGTATTAATGGCTTACAAGTAGGTGGCTACACAAGTTATGTTGAACCACTGGTAAAACCGGCAACGAAAATAGTGGTATCTGGTGTTCCACCTTTTATTCCGAACGAACTTATAGAACATGAATTGTCAAGATTCGGAAAACTCGTCAGTGGAATCAAAACAATCCCGCTCGGATGCAAAGACGAGAAACTAAGACATGTACAATCCTTCCGTAGACAAGTGTTCGTCCTACTTGACACCGACCTGCGTGGATACATAAACGGACCAACCACCATTGAATTTGAAGGTAAAAACCACACAATATATCTATCAACCGACGAAATGAGATGTTTCAAATGTAATCAAACAGGACATATTCAGCGAAACTGTCAACAAGGACAATCAATACAAGATAACGATAACACAAATACCGCAAATCAAGATGGCAACCAACAAAACGTAAACAACAATAACACGCATACCGATACTACTGTCCAACCTGTTAACATCACAACAGAACCAATGGACGTTAATCAACCACCTGTAAACAAAACAACTGAACTGACCGCAAACGAGGCTCAACAAGACACCATCACAACAGAGCCCATGAACATAAGTCAACTTGCTACAAATGAAAACACTGTTCCGACCGCAAAAGGTGGAAAAGCAAACAACGAAACAACTCCAAGAAACACCGATACAAATGAAGAAGACAGAAACGATACACCAGAAAAGCATACTGCCCAGAACACAACAAAACCACAAAGAACCGAAACAGTTAACAGCCTTGTCGACCAAAACAACGAAACGCAGCACAATACGAACACTACCGTCGAAGAGAGGGTACTAACCCCTCCTCCACCTTTCCCTCCTTCTCCAGACCTCAATTTCTCCATCGCATCACCAGTTTCAACTCCGGACCCGACACCATCCTTCCAAATATCCGGACTTACACCGCTACAATCACCTTCGCAAACATTAGATAGCCAGAGTATCTCGTACTCACCACTAGACTCCACTCTCAGTGAATCAACGCAAGAAAGTACAGATACACCAATGAATGAAATCGACGATAACGAATCGGTCATGTCAGACATATCAGACACGTCAGCAAGCTACGGAATATCAGCAAAGTCAATAGAAGAATTCCTGACAGAAATAAAACACTCCAAAAAATTCATCGAACAATGTACTGATTTCGATCCTAACCTCAAAGACCTCGCAAAAAATCTACTTCATTACCGTTCTACACAGCCCCTCACAACTGCCACTAAAGCACGGATCTATAAGCTCGTAACAAAAATAAAACTACACTTGAGAACAGTCGGAAAAAAAACAAATGTTAAAGACTCTCTACCATCAGCATCTTCGAACTGATAAGACACTTCCTCTATACAGCACTTATGATGGCGCTCCTATCGTGTGTGACACTAAATACACGTGGATGTCGCGACTCAATGAAACGATACAAAATATTCGAACACTTGAAACAGTCCAATCAAGCAGATTTCTACCTCCTGCAAGAAACGCACACCAGCATAAATGAAGAAACCACCTGGCCCCTAGTATGGCGTGGAAAATGTTTTCTATCCCATGGCACCAACAACAGTGGAGGCGTCGCAATTCTATTTCATCCGAACACAAAAATAGACATTATCAAAAAAACAGAAATTATCCCAGGCCACCTACTACACATCCATGTTAAAGTCAACGATACAGTTATCAATATAATAAACGTATATGCTCATACAAACGCCAAAGAACGATTACATTGCTTCGCTCGCCTTAACACAGTGTTATCAAGTCTAAATGAAGATCTGATTATTCTAGGAGGCGATTTTAACTGCACCCTCAAGCCGGAACTCGATAGACTTCATTGCGCGGACTCAGACCGCCATACAGTTCGTGCCCTCAGTAACATCGTAAATAAATACAAACTTATTGACAGTTGGCGTCACTACCATGGAAACGATCGAAACTACACTTGGCACAAAAATGAATCGAAAGCACGATTAGATCGGATCTATATAAACAAGTGGATGAAAACCCGAATCAAAACAGTCTCTATCCAGAACTCTACACTCGCCTTCTCCGACCACTCTCTTGTAAAAGTGACAATATCACAGAAACAAATAAACAAACGAAGCCCACTCTGGTGTCTCAATACCGAAATCCTAACACATGAACAGTACCATGAAATCATTACGTATTTCTGGGTGAACTGGCAAAAGGAAAAGTTCAACTATAAGGATATACTCACCTGGTGGGAAATTGGAAAACTGAAAATAAAATTGCTGACTCAACAATATTGCATATCAAAACGCAATGTACATAAACAGAAAATAGCTCAGCTGGAACGTGATACACAACACCTTGAACAAAGATTGCATAATGACAATAGCCTAATCAATGAATATAATGAAAAGAAAAAAGTCCTGATTGAACTTGTCAATTACGAAAGTCGAGGAGCAGCTGTCCGGGCCCGACATACAATTCTCAATGACAGTCAAGTTTCTAGCAAATTCATGTTTGCCCTTGAACGAGAAAGAGGAAAAACTAGACCAATTGTACACCTCAAACGTAACGACAATACAATCACTGAAGATCCAAAAGAAATCCGTGACATTATTTACAGTTTCTACCAGGAACTATATACACCCGAACCAGTCGACCTAACATCACAAAACACAATTCTCAATAATTTACCACAAATAAACGAAGAAGATCGCGAATATCTGGATAGCGAAATAACTTTTGCAGAATTCACCCATGCAGTTACTTTACTCTCAACAGATCGTTCCCCAGGAATAGATGGATTACCAAACGAATTCTACAAAACTTTCTGGTCGCTAATAGGCAAAGACGTGCACTCTGTACTCACCCAATCACTCAAAAACGGTCAACTGCCGCTTTCTTGCCGTAGAGCCATTATAAGTCTGCATCCAAAAAAGGGGGACAATACCAGAGTTAAAAACTGGAGACCCATAAGCCTGTTATGCAGTGATTATAAAATTCTTGTAAAAACACTCTCACTACGACTCCGTTCAGTCATCTCAACAATCATACACAAAGACCAAACTTGTGGCATTCCAGGCCGACTGATCTTCGACAACATCCATTTACTTCGAGACAGCATTTCTCTTGCCAACGAAAACAATACCTCGCTTGGAATCCTCGCCCTTGACCAAGAAAAGGCATTCGATCGCGTCCACCACGGCTACCTGCAAAAAACACTTGAATCATTCGGATTTGGACCTCGTTTCACAAATTTCATCAAAGTCATATATACAGACATTCAATCTCTCATTCGCATCAACAGTACACTAACAGCCCCTTTAAACATTAAACGGGGAATTAGACAAGGATGCTCTCTCTCAGGACAACTCTACATAATTGCCCTCGAACCACTCCTACACAAAATAAGAAACGCAAGCGGTATCACAGGACTATCAATACCCGTCATTCCAAATCACACTTCATATCTGTCAGCCTACGCCGATGACGTTGAAATCTTGCAAACCAAAGATGAAGACTTCCACAGATTAAAAACCTGTCTCTCCGAATACGAAAAGGCCTCTAATGCCAAAGTAAACTATGAAAAATCTGAAGGCCTGTGGGTAGGGAACTGGCGCCAACGAATTGATAACCCACTCGGAATAAAGTGGAACCCAAATGGACTTAAACTTCTAGGTGTATACCTAGGAAACAGCGAACAATATAATCGAAAGAACTGGACCGAACTAATCGACATCACAGAAAGTAAAATTAAGAAATGGTCGGCGTATGCCCCATGCATGTCATACCAGAAAAGAGTACTCATCATAAACCAGATCATCTCATCCAAACTTCTCCACAGACTTAACTGCACTACTCCAAGTAAAGACACTGTTTCATATATTCAAACTCAATTCTTACGCTTTGTCTGGCAAGGTCGTCACTGGATTCCGATCGAAACAATGTGCTTACCACTTTCCAAGGGCGGACAAGGACTTACTCACCTTTCAACCCGCCTAACCTCACTACGCCTCGGACACATCCAACGATACCTCTACCACGATCATCTTCACCCATGCTTTTCATTCATGGACTACTTCCTCAACAAAGTTGGCAACCTACACTACAAAAAGCAACTATTCCTCACAACCGGCGTAACTCTTAACAAAACACGTATACCAAAATTCTATATCGAATTGTTACATTGTTGGAACGCAATAGACAAGATCCGAAAAGGAGAACCAGAAACCTTTTCAGATATTCTAAACGAGCCGCTGTTCTATAACCCACTTATACTACACCCATTACGTTCGTCGCCATTCTCATTGACCCACTTCATAGACGCAGGCATTACAACAATAAAAGACCTCATCAATATAGAAGAAAAACGTTGGCTAACCTCATACGACCTCAAGGACACTGTAAACATTAGATCCGAACGCATCTTAAATCTCACAATCAAAACTATTCACCAGGCAATACCAATCAAACTGAAAACAATCATTCACAACCACTTGGAAGACTCCCCACATGTAAATGTTGTAAATACACAGTATTCAATTGAACTCCATCATTCACCGGAACTCAACCTGGCACTGTATAAACTGGAAAAAGGTGCCATTTATAAATACCTGATCTTGGCACAACACGCATTAAAGCTACCGACCAGATTAGATACCGTATGGAGAGATATCCTCGGTCTACCAGATTCCATAAAACCCAATTTCAAAGCTTGCTATTACCCACCAACAATACAAAGAGAGGGAGACCTACAATGGCGTATCATGCACGGTGCATACACAACTGGTACATTTCTGCACAACGCGGGCTTCCGACCAGACTCAAACTGTCCACTTTGTGAAGAACAAGATTCCCTATCTCACATTTTCCTGGATTGCTTACATATTCAACAGCTTCTGGATTTTATAACTACAATCTCATCACATCTTACCAACGACAATCAAACTACACCAGCGTCATGGTTCTTCATAAACCCACCGAAGAAAAACAGCACCTTTATCAGCAAAAATGCCCTTCTTCTATTCGTCCATATCACATCTACAGCGAAGCTATCGATCCATCTTGCCAGAAGAAATAAAACCAACGACGTAACACCCATCGACCCACTGGAAATATTCAAAACACGAATTCGCACCAGACTACTGATTGAATTTGAACATTACAAACTTAAGGAACAACTAACGATATTCAACTCAACTTGGAGCATCAGCAACGTCATCTGCAGCGTATCAAATGGACAATTACATTTAGAATTTTAGCACTGCTTTACTTAACTTAAACATGTCACAGTAACTCCAACAACATCTGTTTTGAACCCATTTATTAGCTACGTACGTTATGAATAATGTAAACATGTAAATAGTGTATTTGTACATTGACAAGATTCGTACTTTGCTGAACTGTATAATTGTAAATATTTTAACACTTCACTGTAAATAGGGCAAATACGAATAAATGTCCCATTGAAAAGATGATGATAATTATGATGATGATGATGATGATGATGATGATGATGATGATGATGATGATGATGATTAACAAGGTGTAATTTTCATGTGCTGCTTCTAGCACCTGCCAGCATGGGAAATTTGAATGTGAAGACATAGATTGTGCTGTGAACTGTTCTTGGAATCCTTGGAGCGAATGGACAACGTGCACTAAAACGTGTGGTGTTGGTGAGAAGACACGATCTAGGTCCTACACAGCAGCGCAGAATGGTGGGGAGGAATGCGAGGACCCAGACAATAACGAAGAGACTGACTTCTGTAATATTGAAGCTTGTCCAGGTATTTCATTGATGATCGATTAAAGTGTCTTTGTAATATAGATGAACCCTTGATATACTAGTACTCACAAAAGGTCAGGTGGTAGGGAGAATGGTCGGTAGGGGACTGGCCATGGGCTAGTCGGTCTTTGGGTCGATGTCTCTCGGGGTAGATATATAAAATCTATACAAAATCCTTTATAATTACTTTTGCTACTGGCATAACACAGGACAACTAAATGAACGAGTTAGATAATTGTCTTATGTGCAAAATACTCCTTATGATTAATTTGACTCACTTCTGTGGTAATATAAGGTGTTTTAACAGTATGCAATGCAAGTAACTTGAATTACGTTAACAAAACACATTTATTTTCAGGCATCCAATTACACCCGATTTGATCATGTTTTCCAATCTTTTCTTTGCTCTTAGTTGACGGTCAGTGGTCGTCATGGTCATCATGGACTACATGCGACAAGACGTGTGATGGCGGTCGGATGTCAAGATCTAGAACTTGTTCTGACCCTCCACCAAAGAATGGAGGTGAAGATTGCGAGAACGGACCAACTACTGAGCTAAGGGAATGTAACCCGACAGCGTGTGGTGAGTACAAAATAATTCTGATGATAATAATAATAATAATAATAATAATGATAATAATAATGATAATAATAATAATAATAATAATCTATTAATCTATCAATATTCACACCGGGAGAATAACGAGAGATAGGCACGTCATAATTCCGTTCATTTTATACAGCTCAGTTTTTATTTCAGTTCAATTCACATCGTTAAATTTCTTCTCATGCCTGTACTTGATGTGCTTTATTTTGAGAAAAGATATCTAAGTGGCTTGTCATATTAATAAAAAAAACAGCGAGCCTAAAAATTATTTTAAATGCATACTTTAACATTGAAATTCAAATTTCAAAACAGAACAAATTCCCAAAACTCTTAAATAGGTTTTCTTTAATATTCTACCAAGTATCAGCACTTTCAAAAAACATCATCAGATAACAAAAGATAGCTCAAAGACCATTAAAATTCAAAAGTGGGATTTTATTAGTATAGTTAAGCTAAACGTACTTGCTTCTGCTACCAAGTTCTAATGCTTGAAACTCAAACAAAAACTGTCGTTTAAAGTGGCCATACGGATAAAAATTGGCTTTTTACTTGATAAAACAATTCTATTTTGTTTTGTTTTTCTACTTGGAAAAACAATATAAAAGAATCTAAGTATCAAGTCTGTTTGTAACTCTTTGTACATTGCAAAACATTGAAAATGTGTAAAATTGGTGTTATTGTACGTACAATGACACATTTTTACATACTTTTTAGTGACAAGTTTGCAATTTATTAAGTAACAAACAAACAAACAAACAAACAAACAGACAGACAGACAGCCAGACAGACTGACAGACTTATAAACAAAACACAAATCAACCAACCAACCAACCAACGCACGCACGCACGCACGCACACAAACAAACAAACAAACAAACAAACAAACAAATAAACAAACAAAACAAACAAACAAACAAACAAACAAACAAACAAACAAGGACATGGTGCTGTTCCGCGGAGATTTTTTTAAATAAATTGCCAATTTTCATCCATATGGCCACTTTAAAAGTGTGATTTTATGGAGAAAATACAATGTATTTGTTTCTGTTCATATTTACAACTTGCAGCTGAAGAATGCCCGGATGGACTGGAGTATGACGAGCAGTGCACCAAACAGTGTCCATTAGCTTGTCAAGATTTACAGGAAAATACTGAATGTACAATGCCGGACATTTGTGAACCAGGATGTCACTGTCCAGGGGATTTGTTGTTGAATGAGGATGGTGATTGTGTACCAATGCGAGACTGTGAATGCATGGATGAGGAAGGCAACGTTTGGCCAACGGGTCAGGTTGTACAAAGAGATTGTAACAATTGGTACGTACAGAAATAGACTGTCACATCGTCGTAAAACTATATGCCTCTTTACGACATCGTCTATACGCCTCTTTACGACATCGTCTATACGCCTCTTTACGACATCGTCTATACGCCTCTTTACGACATCGTCTATACGCCTCTTTACGACATCGTCTATACGCCTCTTTACGACATCGTCTATATGCCTCTTTACGACATCGTCTATATGCCTCTACGACATCGTCTATACGCCTCTTTACGACATCGTCTATATGCCTCTTTACGACATCGTCTATATGCCTCTTTATGACATCGTCTATATGCCTCTTTACAACATCGTCTATATGCCTCATTACGACATCGTCTATACGCCTCTTTACGACATCGTCTATACGCCTCTTTACGACATCGTCTATATGCCTCTTTACGACATCGTCTATATGCCTCTTTACGACATCGTCTATACGCCTCTTTACGACATCGTCCGAGAAGTTATTTTGCATTGCACAGCGCAAAAAATTGTTCTGGCTGGCAAGAATGCACTTTTATAGTTTATGGAATACATATCGTATGCTGATTTAAAAAAAAAATCATTATGTAGAATTATATTATAGCATTACCAATTCCAGTGAATTTTGTGACGTCATCGCTGTACATTATTACTGTACATTATTACTGATAATGTACTCCGTTATTGGGCATCGCGGCCCCGGAACGAGCATAACAATACAAGCTTATGTCCGTAAGGCAATAAAGGTGTGGGTATTTAAGAACAGGGAAATTATGGGGTAAACACCATAAGAATTTTTTTAAAACGATTAAAATTAAAATGAAACAAATTTGTGTTCACAGCAGTTCATTGAAGTGTTCATTTTGCGTTTCTCTGTCTACAAATTCACTGGAATTGGCAAAACTATAAAATAATAACAATAATGTACGCCCTCCCAGTCCATAATATTTTCATCTTTTGACCGAGTGCAATAAACATGCTCTAATGGGGAGAAATATGACTTAAAATGCGAGGGGAGTCTGTCATGGAGTGCGTCATGAACGAAAATAGTAACTTGTAACTTGAATTGATTGTGTATACAGCCTGTATCAAGAATTTTGAATAAAGATAGTTTTGATTTTGTGATATTTTGGTATATCATAAATAATTTAAAACGTGAAAATGTAAAGAAAAAATACCCTCCATTTTGAAAATTACAGAATACAGTTAGAAACCCCTTGAACATCGTGATTTCACTGGTACTTAATTATTCCAAATTGGAGTCAATGTCGACCTTCTTTATTCTCTCATAGAGAGAATAGTCAGCTCTTTTCTAACATCGTGTCTTCTAAACCTCCATGGAAAATATTCTGCAATAGTATCGTTATTTTGCTATTATCCATATTATTATTTTGCTATTATCCATTGTTGTCTACGAGATATTGACCAACCAAACCATGACCAATTGCAAACTGTGCAATAATCTGTTTTCTTGCTTCGGGATGCATTGTACGAAAGGATGTTGTTTTCGGATCTATAAGACTGTTTCACTCTTCTTACGTTTAAAATTACAATATTTTGAATGTTAAACGATGCATAGAGATACTGACCTGTCAAACGAACAGTCGTGCGTTCTTGATTTTAAGGAAAAAGTGAACGTCGCCAAATTATTTCAGTAATTTGGTAAATCTAGGGTATACAACCTCCGGGTCGTCCAATGCCTGTACAGAATACGGGGTGCGGTATCATCAGGTCGAACATTGCGTCTTATAACAGCTAGATCATTACTAATTTGAAAGGGTCTATGTTTCAATCATGGGTCATCATATGAGTGCTATCTTCATAAGGATAGCTTTGCCAAGCAACTGTATTTCACACCTACACTTTTATCCCAATGCTAATCTGAAGTGGTACTTTAAACGATTCGTAAACATACCCATTTTTTTCTTTTAAATCGTAGTACTTGTGAGAATGGTAAGATTACATGCACTGATGAAGAATGTCCTGTTGACTGTGGTTGGAGTGCATGGACACCGTGGTCTGCGTGCAGTCAAACTTGTGGCACTGGTTTACAGACGAAATTCAGGTCTGTTTTATTTCTGTTATTCTCTTCTTTATCTAAGTACTTTTTTGTGTTTTTATACCTGTGACTCTTACAAATGATAAATTCATGAATGTTCTTCTTATATGTAGTAAAATCTTCAAAGTTTGGATTGACGAAAGGGATGCATTATTCCTAAAAGTTAGATCAAGTTAATATTAGTTCAATACACTGACTTCGTGATTCATACAGCGTTAATGTTGGTAAGCCCTTCTTCATTGAGACTCCAATAATGCTCATGTTCAACCAGATGTAAACGACTTGTAATATGTGTATCTACATCAATCCAACATTCAGATATACAGCCATGAGATAAATCTGTATGATGAAGAGAACGACTTGTTTGTCCCTTTTCCTGTCGTGCTTCTGAACACTATACCCCTCGCATTGAGCACCGGACGAGGTACTCTCAACCACGATATAAAGAAATGTGATGGGAGAGAAAACTTTAAATTGGAAATTACTCAGATATTTCCATTTTTTACATTTACGTTGAGAAAAAGACAATTTTAGAATTTACGTAGAAATAAAATTTAGTTTACATTTTGTAAACAGCGAAACACATGCATTGTGCAGTTAGTGGTACAAAGGTGTAGGGCAATTTAATTGTTATTCCAGTACAATTGAATATTAGATTAATACATAAACTTATCATTATTATCATGTCTGTCAATTTGGGGAACAGAAAACATTGTGTGCGGCTATGTTACACAGGGGTATATAGAGTGTGAGAGGTTTTAACATTATGGTCTATATTTCGTAGTCATAGTGTTGTGAAAGGCACTTTGGATTTCATACATAAAAGACACGAGGTGTAGTTTGTTTGTTTGTTTGTTTGATCAAATATTCATTTCTTTCTCTGTTTAGATCTCCAAACAATCCAGTTGCGTCAAACGGTGGAGAAGAGTGTGAAGGCCCCGATGAAGAGAACCAAGAATGCGTACTTATCGGCTGTCCTTGCGTCTATGATGACGTCACGTACGAGAGTGGTGACGTCATATCAGTGGACGAGTGTGAGAATTGGTAAGTTGTGCAGAAAATTGGCATGCGCTAGTTTTTATTCAGAAACTCTAAGTCCATATGTCGTATCAGAGTCTTATTTAAAAGAAGGTTTGTTGTTTTCATTACTTATATGAGAATTTATCACGAGGCTTACAACTCGGTCTCGTAAAAGCGCCAGGCACTTTTACGGTAACGATACTGTAGAACTTTCACCGAGAGCAGGGTCTCGCTCCAAATAAAAAACTTTTTACATCTAACATTGCGTTTATAGTTTGATTTTTTGAAGTGGGAATTGAAAACCTAGAATACGGTTGTAGTACTCAGCCAAGCCTAAAGATGATTGCACTGCAAATGAAAAAACCCAAACATGTTTGTCATTGGTGAGTTCTAAGATATGAAGAATACAAACACATTGGCCGACATACTGTTCCTATGTGAAAAGTTATAAATGATTCATCCTATCTACTTTGCAGTACATGTCAAGACAATGAAGTACGGTGTGAACAATTCGATACCTGTGGTAAGTGAAGATTCCAAAATACATTCACTCGTGTGTGCTTATCACTTACAAAACCTTATGACACGCGACGAAAAAGCGCCACCAACGACTGATCTAACATCATATCCTGATGACGTCTCTCCTGGACTATTCTGTTTACGAATGGAAAGATGAGAAAATGACTTGGCTCACTTGGATCATTTTCATAATCTGATACGCCTTTATGAACAGCCGTGGTGATCACGGTGATTGGGAACATAAAAAATGAATGCATTCGTAAATGTATTGTTACTGGTGTCCTCAGCTCTCTGCAATCTTCCATATTGTGAATTTTTTTTATCTAATTCAGATCTATCCGTACGCGTACACCTACGATGTTTAAATGTAAACTACCTTTTAATCTTACCGTTACCTTTATGTTCCTCCACATAGTGTCGACTCATCCTCCCGGTTTGTGCAACCTTGTGACTGAAATTAGAACTGTGAACGACTCCGAAGGTTGTGTAGCAGAAGATGTGGAAATGACGTCTTGCGAAGGTGAATGTCACTCAGAGACAGTAGCCATACCGGAATACCCTTATTATCAAAACAACTGTAAATGCTGCCAGGGCATTGTGCCAACCGAGAAAGAACTCAAGAAGACGAGGAAACGAAATAATAAAAATAACAAGAAGAACAGAAAGAACAAGAAAGGAAAGCAAGACGCAGAGGATGAAGAAAGTAACGTTATTACCTTGGTGTGCCCAAATGGTTCAAGCAAATCAGTGGAGATGATTAAGTTTTCTGGATGTGACTGTAAAGCATGTGGAGAGAAATAGAACTTATGGTAAGTAACAGCTTGTAATTCGGGTGTTCGTATTGCATGTACACATGTTGTCAGACGTTTGGTTATACTATGTTTGTAAGATTTAGTGAGACTCATTGACAATCATAAAGATAATTCTGTATGGTACGTTACATGTCGAGCGCCCTCACGCTTCGACCAGATGAAATGGATTGCTGTCTACTCAGTTGACTTATTGTGAAAGATACAGCTTCACGTCCTATCCACTTCAGGTCGATTGATTTCAATCTAGCGCCCTCCAACGGTACCTTAGATGAAGAAAGACAATTATAAAGTCCTCTGAATTTAAAATGAAACTGTCTATGTTTCATATCTCAAAAAATTAAATTGTTTTATATCTCAACAAATGATTCTTGAAATTAGAATAAAACTAATTACATTCTGATGTCAAACCATCAAAATTAAGTTTGATTTCAAATGTAATCATCAAAGTAACCTGTAATAGTGGTTGTTATTGCATTGATCTTATTTATTGATATATTTCATTTTCTTAAAAGGAAAACCGATATTTATTGACAACTCCCTGACGGATCCGATGTGTAGTCAACTTTCAACTTTGAACTCAGACTTTGAACTCTGATACATCAATTCAAGATTTAGTCTCGGTTACCCAGACATCTCGAGCTGACCGCTGGTGACCAGACTATTCAAGAGTAGGCTACTGTCGTTAGATTCGTCTTAACCGGACCGGAACATGGACAAGACAAAATAGAATTTTCAATTAATTAATATCCGATTTCGTTGCTTTTAGTATAGTTTTAACTTCAAACATGTAATCGCAAATGAAAAAATACAAAAAAAAAAAAATAATTGACAACCCCCTAGTGGATCTGATGATGTGTTCAATTTTGAACTTGGAACTGTGACATGGAACTGCAAGAGGAGAGTAAACCAATGTCGTCAGATTTGCCTTAACCGGACCGGAACATGGACAAGACAAAACAGAATTTAAACTTAATCTTTATCGTTACTGTTAGTATAGTTTTAACTTCAAACATGTAATTGCAAATGAAAAAATACAAAAAAATTATGTAATCAGACTCTATTCAATTCTTCATCTGTACTTGAACAATAAAGATGAAAAGCATATCAAAATGGAAAGGATTGTGTACAGTTGTTAATTTTCCAGTGTGTGTTCTCTCTCGTGGAGACTTGGGTGCATATTGTAATAACGTGACATCAGTGGTTGGAATTTCCAGCGTGTGTTCTCTCTCGTGGAGACTTGGGTGCACAATATTGTAATAACGTGACATCAGTGGTTGGAATTTTCTGACAGAATATTAAAGTGGCCATATGGATGAAAAATGGGTTGTTGGTTTGTTTGTTTTTATAAAGAACAGCAAATTTATCGTGTTTTTCTACCTTGAAAAGTAGGTGTAATACCAAATACAATAAGGGTAAGACAAAGTGCTGCCTTGAAAATGAATATTTACAGTATTTGAAATTGTGACTGCACGCCTCGCTTTCATAATTCCATACTATAAGAACACTTCTCAGAGAGATGGAATCAGCTTGATATATAACGTTAACAAAAAGGACAGTCTGCTATCATTTTTTACTTGATTTTAGTCCTGTTTTTGAATAGTAAACAACAATATTGGCTCCCCCACAACATGCAAAAGTATTAAAATTCCTTAGGCTTTTCTCTTTAAGTTTAACCCCACTACACATCATATGATGAAGAAACAAAGATTCGTCTACCAAACCATGTCTACCGTAAGATTCGCTGTACAGCGACCCCAGTAGTCGTTCACATATAGTATCGCAATCCGCAGAGCTCTGGCAATCCGCATGATTTCACAAACGCCAACCGGGGTGGGGTTGGGAGCACAGGACGCTCAGGTTTAGTTAGCCCTGGAAAACCAGTCAACAACCGAACGAACGAACGAACAAACAAACAAACAAACAAACAAACAAATAAACAAACAAACGAACGAACGAACGAACAAACAAATAAACAAATAAACAAAAGCGACCCAACAAACAAACAGTTAAAACAAACAAACAAAAAACAAACAATAAATACATATTGATCAGCATCAAGAACAGCGTAATTTCAAATCTACAAATATTTAACTATATATTTTCCTATATGTTAAAAGCTTACAAGTGTATATACTCCACACAGCACAAACCCATAATTAAATGAGGTATACTGCCACAAAAGCACAAGAAACGTTTTACTATACTGTATACACAGAAAAAGGTTTTTACATGGTTTTACATGTATACGTGAGGTCCAAGTGGTGTATAGCTGAAAACCATACTTTGTGCTTGTACCCCTACATGGATAATGGACCAGTCCACTAATCACTGTAAACAATCGTCATGATCATCGCATGATGAGACGGAGCTGAGCTGAGATAGCGATAGCGTACAGCGGTTAGGATGGTGGCACATAATATCATATCGCGGAGAACACGATAAATCACGCAATTTTTTCAGGAACAGGTCAGTTTGCCAAAGGATATTGTAATCGCAGTCACCATGCTGACAACGAGTATCCAGTGGTTGGTAGCCGTACTCTGTCTTGTGATTTTAGTGGTGGCGAAAGGTGAGTAAAAATGCAGTATCTCGGTCACTCGCACGTACATGAGCGGCGTCCAGTTAGCGTTATATCGTCTACCACTCGAAATGTTGTTTACTCCCGATACTAATGCAGTTAAGTCCATTCTTTACATGTGAAATGTTAGTTATTTATTCATTTATTCGAGGTATTCATACCGAGAAGAAAAAAATATACGTCTGCTATCAATTTTGATGATAAATCCCATTGATAAAATATTGAAGTTGTGTGTACCTGTTACTACAATCTCACTTCGTGAATCACTGAGGAATACCGCTGGAAATAAACACTACGGGTTTCGACACGGCTTCTCCGGGCCCTCCAGTTGGAACATGTGGAAGACGTGTCGAACCTCGTAGCGTATCTACATCCAGAGATATAAACTGAAGAAATGATCGACCTACAACAACAAAAAATAGAAGAGAGACGAACGTTTAAGTTAGTAGTAATAGTAGTTGCCAAATTTTTCGTGTTATTAAAGTTGAAAGCTGATCAAAATTGCATTTTACTAAGTTAAATCATGGAGTAATTATACTGACAGGTTAGATTTTAAGATTTTAATACATCAAGATGCATAGATGTAGGCATATGATGTATGTACATGTATGATGTTGTACTTCCAAGTTGGTGAATTCATGATGTTTAGTGGAGCATGGCAGTATCCCTTTACATGTATACCTTCACGAATGGAGTATGTCAACAGGCTGTCAGTGCATTGTCTTTCAAGAAAACTTTACATTTTGTGTTCCATATTTGGCGGCGAAGCGGTGCTATACTAGTGTGATTTGATGAGAACCCAGTCCCCTAAACTGAGTGGGCACTGGTATTGTTTAACACAATAATACTGTCTTTAATTACATTGTCCAAAGGGTCAGCCTAACATTGCAGTAATAGAACCAGGTATTGTGCAAGGTTTACCAAGTATTTATCAAGTGCCTGTGAATGAAGTGATATTTCATTCACTCGTCAACAAGCTTGTCTCACAGTCTGTTTCAAGTGAAAAGTCAAGTTTTATTTTTGACAGCCTTTCTTTTCAAATTGCAACTCTTGGAAAGGTATACGCTTTCAGACAATCATGGTAAAAATGCATGCCTCTCCATGTTCAGACGTAATCAAATGGTAAACGTGTGTGTTTGTGAAGTAATAACAGACTTCTAAAATCCATCGTGTAAACAAGGAGCATATTATTCGGTGCACAAGTGGTAGTTTGCCATTGTAAATAAACTATTTCTGTGTGAGTTTGACTGCCGAGGTTGTCAACTGAGACTTCTAAAGTCAACATGGTTCAATCGTAATGACTTTTATGGTGTTACATTCCCAGCTTGTACTTCAACAATTGACACGTAAAACCATGTCTAGCTTTAGGGAGAGTTGGTAATAAATGGAAAAAAAACCGAGCTGGTTTTCATATACAGTTGCTAGGTGTGGGTTGATATGGCTTCTGTTACAATCTTCTGGATAAACATGCAGGGGTGACTCCACTGAGATAACATAATCAAATTAAAATAAAACAATTGTTGATTTACCAGAAAATATTTTTTTTCATCATTTTCTAGAAATACCTATACTATTAAGGTTGCTGAAGTGATTGTCCTCAATTAGCTTTTTTGAATATACTTATCATATAACCAAATAGGTATTCCCAGACATGTTGATAGAAATCCCAGAAGAGTGAAAGAATTCTTATGCAACTTGAACAATTTGTCAACTGGTATTGACTGTATGCATTGGACTAAAGACTTAATATAAACACACGCAGGTTCTGAATAGACTTGTACAAATATTTTCTTGTAACAGGAAACCACAGGAAAGTTAAACATTCCTGCTGACTCGTTTTGTTTGCTATGGAAGTACAATACATTGGGTATCACACATTCTTTTACCTTTCAACATGAAATGTTACTTACATTGTATTGTTGCAAGATGAATTGCCCAGACAAAGTCCAAAAAGAAGGTGACTCAAGCTGTACTAGACCATGGATGTATTTCAACTAACACTAGATGTAACTCGGGGGTATTTTTTTTTTTTTTTTTTTAGATCAAACCACTAACAAATATATATTTACTGAAAATACTACTGATTAGACATTGTAGTACCATGGAAGTATAACCCACCCACAACCAAATACATATTCTAGTACCTACCACAACCAAATACATGTAAAGGTATATTGTAGTACCTACCACAACCAAATACATGTAAAGGTATATTGTAGTACCTACCACAACCAAATACATGTAAAGGTATATTGTAGTACATGCCACAACCAAATACATGTAAAGGTATATTGTAGTACATGCCACAACCAAATACATGTAAAGGTATATTGTAGTACCTACCACAACCAAATACATGTAAAGGTATATTGTAGTACATGCCACAACCAATTAAAGGTCCATTTTATTTATGAGTTGTATAGTTAAAGTTGCAATCATGATTCATTGGGGTACTGATTTTTGAAAAATCATTTCATTGGATATATTGCACTATTAATGTGTACTCCTACACAAATGTTATTTCCCACAGGTGATTCAAATTACCTCACGGTGAACAATATTACAAGTTAGGTCATCGAAAATTTGTCCATTTCCAGCTAATTCAGATTCCATGTAAAACCCTCTACAGGTCAAGTTCTTACAAAAGGTAATGGCTGCGGCAGGATTATGGTTAGCTAAATGAGAGAAATCAGAACAATTATATTTCAGAAATTAGTACATGGTTAGGGCAAATTTTCTCCCCTCCATCCCCTCTTTGGATATAGCCAATATTTTGATCTGCAAGTTGCTGATCTGAGCAAGGTCACTGCCTTTTGTTTGTGAAAGGTTAAATCCTTTAGTAAGATTTGAACCACAATAAGGAACTTGCAATCCAAACTGAGCATGCTCAGATGCAAAGGACTATGGGATTATCTGTGGTTACCGTAATACGTAATCTGGAGCTACCGATAAAATAACCCTCCCGCAATGGTCAGGGTAACTGTGAATTAACTATTTGTGGTTACAAACAGTGTAACAATGCTGTTTACAATACTAATTTATTAGTATAATATTATCACATTTCCCATGATGCAACATTCTTGGGTTTGCAAGTTACCTATTGTGTTCCAGTCCAGTAAACCCAACTACATTTGTATATAATTGGAGAGCTGGTAGATAAAGGTTGCAATGTCAATGTGATAATCCTATGCGCTTATACTATAGAAGCTGCAATGGATTGAATGCTTCTGTAGAAATTAGGAAGTACACAATGTAAGTAAGAAGGGCTGTTAATGCCGTTGTAGGTCTATGCCAGGTATAAAATATTTTCCCACATTCATGTTGATATTAAGATATGAGCAGCATGTTTTTCAATAAAAGTAGTGAAGAACAGGTCAAGTGGTATTCTAAATAGGTCTAGATAGCAAATTTGCTTCTCAGGGCATTTTCTCACTCAGTAACAGGCAGAAATTTATTTTAAGAATAGAAAAGGGAAATTAACTTTAATGTCATATTTATTTGTGCCCTAAATTTGAACTTGAAATTATGTTATGCGAACCATAATTGTATTTTGATAACTGAGAGTCCTACCAGATGGCGATTAAAGCATTCAGCATAATTTGGTGAGATTATGTAGGAGGTACAAAATTTGGAACTCTAAAAAAATGAATAAGATTTAGTCCAAGCCATATTGATCAAATTCTAGACAAAGGTTGTAAAGGTAATCTTTCAATATTACCCCCTCCTCCCCCTCCATTTCAAGTCCTGTATAAGTTCACATCAGTAATAGTTTAATTTGTGTAAACTTGTAAAGTTTTCACAAGCTGGGTATTAGAGAATGAGAAATCTGGCAAACAAGAAGTATACACACAGTATCTTACCCATTGCACTAAAGCAGAACAGCTGTAGTCTCTCTGGTTTTTTATAGAAGAACCAGAGATAGCCCCTAACCCTAGATCCAGGAGAGAACCCAAGGGTCTGTACCTTAAAACAGTCAGTGAGTGTTATTGTAAAGGTCTCCAATAGCCAAGATCCACTGCATTCCTTCCACTTGTGAACATATATAATTTGTATATAATGTATACTAGTATAATGCCCACTCTCAGGTGAGTGGTTACGTAAGTGGACCAACAGCTGGACTTTTCAGACTAAGGTCTCCAAAAGAAAGCAGAACAGCTGCAGTACATAGTGTATTCCAAAAGTGAGGCAGATACTGTCCTATAAAATAATGATGTTTACAGTTTGTCCAAATATAAAGTATTCGTGTGTGACACTTTGATCTGTAAAGTCTGTTAAATCTAGTGTATATAGTAAATCAAGTTAGATTCCTAACCGATAAAGAGAAAAGACAGCTGAATGAACACCCAGACCCAACCATTACCAACATTCCACAGTAGAATGTATGCAGTTATGTCTGCTAGTCTCCACTTTTTAGCAATTAGGAAGTGATCTTTTGAAGTGGCCTGGTGACCGATAATGACTTTAACACGTACATTTGATGGAAGAAAGAAAGCTAGATATATGCATGATACATGTGTTTGATGCATGTTTTTCGTTTATTCTGGACTTTTGTGGGTATAGGTTGAGTTTAACTAAGTACAGGATTGAATACATTATGAAAAAAAGCCTTTACATCATATTGTATGAAACTATAATCCTCATTACTAAGTTGGTCACCCTTTAGGAAGAGAGACCTGTGAATCTATTTGAGATCCTTAGGTTGAAACTTTAAAAAAAATGAGTTTGCTTCTCACCACTGCCTTGAGGAAAGAAGGTACACATCAGGAACAATAGGATGAGAACTAAATTGGCTCAAACCTCCCCCCACCCCACCCCCAAAGTAAAAGAATTTAGTTTCTTATCCTACATTGAACTATCGATCTCGCCCGTAATACTATAATAGTAATTCTACTGAAGTTAAATAGTGTTATGGTAGAATTTTTTTTATTTCTCTGAAAGAAATCGTGACACTAACTCGTAATGTACATGTACATAAAATATTAACTATCCTGTATCTGTACATTTTATGACTAACGGTTTTTGGTGTGATGAAGATTGATTGAGGTTGAAGGAGAAGGAAATCATTTTCCATCTCAGAATGCTGGCACCCCCTGGAATGAATAGATTATTTACATCATTCACTAATATCTAACTACGCTTATTCTATCTTTTCAGGCATATTCTATAGGGTTCTTTTTGGTACGCATGACTTTCACATCTTTCCTGGCGTTTTTACTGTTAATAAGAACAACATGCGGTGCCTCGTTCTATGTCATAAAATGTAGATATAGTCAGGTGTTGACCTTCTGTATGTTGCCTTGATATCCTGTGAGCAAGAATATTGATTCAAAACATTAAATTGCATTTATTGATCGGGACTGTTTCACTCGTTCCTTATGCACTTCTACATACAATACTATATACCCACATTCCACAATAAATAATTTTATTTCTCTAAAAGAAATCATAAGACACTAACTCATAATGTATAATGTACATGTACACACAATAATTGTCATATACCCACATTATATTGTATAGAGCTGCAAAAAATGATTCCCCACATCCGATGATTAAATACAAATGTACATTTTGCAGGGAAATCATACATGACCTAAAGGCAAACCTATATATATATATATATACATTACTGAAGGCAAAGATGTATAAATTATACTAGCAAGTTTATCACCAATTAACACCATTGTGCTTAAAAGTGAGTTTATTCACAATTATGGATATATACATGTGCATGGTACTACATAGGTCAAATCTAATGGCTTACATGTGCAAAGGAGTAGGCCAGTACCATATGATAAATGATTTATAGAACAGTATAACATATTTATTTTACTATATCAATTTATGGCTATGTGTGTGTAGGAAAGGGTGTCAGTTCTAACACATTTTCTTCATCTCACTCAAAAAAGGAATCATAGATCAGGATTAAATAAAAACATAAAAGATGAAAAGACAGAGAAAAGTGTTCCAAACCCCAAGCAAGAAGTCCCATTGGTATAACTCCACCCGTATCATTATACATGCATGTTTCCATGCAGTATAAAAAGAAAACATTTTTCATTGTGTCAAAATTATTAAAAATGGGTTTTCTTGAGTCGCTACATAAGAATTGATTGGAGAGCATCAAATTTGGTGTATTGCAATGCATTAGTGGTTATGTACGTCAAATTGACAGGGAACACACTGACCCACCCACACCCACACCCACACACACACACACACACACACACACACACACACACACACACACACACACACACACACATGCATACATGCACATACATACACAAACACATTCAAAGAAGAGGATGAGAGAAAGTTAACACTGTTATCTATAGGAAAGTCTGTAATTTCCTTTTCTCACAGTATTTGGTTTTATAAATATGAATTTCATATACTGTTCAAATTGTTCAAAAAATTCAGCTCAATTTTCTGGTCATTCCTCGGATCACTTCACCAATTTAGATTAATTCATAGCAAATCAGAGTTAATACATGTTTTCATGTTGTATTGCAGTATAATATTATATAATCAGTGGAAATGTTTCCATGAATAACATGATTAAAGCTGCTATTCAAATAGATATATTGAGGTATTTAGACTGTACAATGGACACTGACATCTTTAGAAAACATCCTTTATGCCTCAGACAGACAACTTAATTGATCTATTTAGACTATCATAACAGCTGCCACATTCTGTCATGTAGGTATTTTTCAGTTTGTGATTTATGTTTTATCATTATAGTATACATTCTTTATTTTACAATATGCAAGACCCTGTCCTCACCACCCACCCACCCAATCACATTCATCCATGCACATGCATACAGTGTCATCATGCATACACACACACACACATACACACACACACACACACACACATACACACACACACACACACATGCACGCACACATACACACACATACACACACACATACACACACATACACACACACACACACACACACACTATATGTGCACACGACATGCATACATATGTACGTACATGCATGCACGCATGCACACATACACATGCAATGATACATATGCACACACACACACACATACATACATACATACATACATACATACATACATACATACATACATACATACATACAGACAGACATACACTTTCACATTACATGTGTACCTAATAATATGTCACTATACCTAGATTGTGTGATGAATTTAAGCTCATTTCACTCATGATGTATTACTGAAATTCATAGCACAAGTTATTGTAAGGGGTAAACCATTTGATTGGGGGGGGGGGGATTTGGACTCAAGGACCATGTCAGCAAATTTTTTTTTATCAATACATGTAGCAACTAGACAGCAAATTTTTTTTTGGCATGTAGGGGTATGACAATTTTTTAAAATATAAATATATGCTTTAAATTTGACTTGTGTTGTGTAGTATAAACCTTTGACAAGAAACTTTAAAAGCCAGAAACACTAGTACCTGGGAATTTGACATTTGTCGCTAGTTTCTGCATTTGCAGCATGACAACATTTTTGTTTTAGCACATATCCTGGAAACAATTTTTTTGACTGTCTTGACTAGGTCAGCAAATTTTTTTTCCTGATTTTGGCTGGCGACAAATTTTGTTTTCTAGAAAATCTCCATCCCCCCCCCCCAATAATAATGGTGTATTCCTAAGCTAATGTCGCACAATATGTAAGTTGCTGACCTGACTGGTATACTAAAGAGAGATTGTGTACTTTTCCTGAAAACAGTTTTACAATACACGTACATATGGTCAGAACAAAGAAGAAGAATTTGTCCATTACTGGAAGAGAACTGAGTGATTTCCCTGGTTAGCATACGTACCAGTTTAATTGCAAAAGATTGTATTTTTGCTAAAAATGTAGCTGACAGTTTACAATACATAGAGATAAGAATTTTTCAATTATTGTAGAAAAAATTGATATTTCTCTTTGAAACTTTAGCAAAAATATAGAAATATGCTCTTGTAGAAATAATAAATAATAAATAAGTTGAATTGCTGCCTGGATCTCCTAATATTTCTATAGAAATTCTGTAAATGAAATTAAAATTAATGCTGTACTCTCTGCAACTGTAATGTTTTAGAAACTGATCTAATAGATATAATGACTTATTAGTAATGTTGTACACCTTGAACATTATTGAATCAACTATGAGTAAATATTTCTGTGTAAAGCTGTAGCACAATATATATTCAATCAAACTGAAATTTGGGTCTGCACCTAAAAATAAGCACCCCAGTGAATCATAATTTCACCTGTTAATTTACTACTTGTAGATAAAAAATACCTCTCATGGACATGAACTATGATGACATTTCAACAACTTTCTGTGAATATATTGTTAGTTGTCTGATGAAAAAATAATACCCCAGTTGTACACCTAGATATGCTACATGTATGTTAAGATAAGTACCCACTTCCTGGGTTGGTTAATTACATTTACAATTATAGGTGAAAGTAAGTATTATCATGATCAGCAAAAAAAGGCAAGATCAGCGAAAAAGAAGAAAAATGAGGAACAGATTAAATTATGGAAGGCAAACATGATTACTAACAATAAATGAATGTAAATCAATGACCTTACAAGAGCCATTTCTATAAAATAACACACAGCAGGGAGGTAGTTTAGATAATCCTGTCAACAAAATCCAATAACTGTCTTCTATCATGTGTAACTTAATTAATTTACCGGCATACAAAAATATGAAACTCCTGGAGCATAAAAAAACTAATAAACATTGATTTGTGTATGTATGAAGTCAGTGTTAATAATGGATGGAAGGTGCCTAACTGATTTATGGTGTGCGCTATTTATAGTGTCACCACAAATAAATCAAAACAGACCTATAGATGTAATCTGTAGTAGTTCTACTATTGTCTGACCTTTGGTTTTAATATGTGTATGTTTGTTGTAGTGTTACTGTATTGCTTCCACCTACATGTAATCATATATCACCTACTATACCTGCAACCCCCCCCCCCCCAAGTTCCACTTAACCATTGATCATTTAATGTGTTCAATATGCCAATATATAATACAAACTGAATATCTCATCCTCACATTATATATTTTCCTTATTTCACTATCTGCCCGCATCTCGATAATATTAGTCCTACTCCTTCCACAGAATATCTTATAATCCCATGTTTGTCTCAACCACCCCCCCCCCCCCACCCCCTTTCCACTGACATTGACGGTGATATAGTAATGTTGTACAGCAAAATAAATATTACCCATGTATTAATTTACTATGAAATCCCAACAGCTGTTAAAATACAGGCACACACAGCACACCACATAATTAGTCTACGTGTAGTCTTGAAGGACTATTACTAGTTGTACCAGTAAACTATGCCAACTAACATTTTGATTTTTTGGATTTCCCCAAATCAAGATGGCAGTTAGGATAGCTGAAATAGTACAGGTATGCCACACCAGATAATGAAATGTATCACACTTGGACATTTGTAAATTATCATATCTATTTACATGTATGTCATTTACAATCACTTCACACTTCTTCACATTATGCATGATTTTGATGAATGTGAATTATTTTCAGATTTGTCAGCTGAGCCTATACAGTGTGCTTGTACAACCCCGGAATGTCTTCTTAGAAACACTAAAGTTTGTAATGCATCTAGACATTGCTATGCAGAGTACCTACAGAGAAATGATGGTGTTGATCCCATCAGTAGAGGCTGTATAGATAGCACTTCAACTTTACTATGTGAAAATAGGTAAGTGCTTTATACAACCATTGCTTATAATCAGGACCAGTAAATGTATTGGAGCTTTGAAATATTGTTTGGCAGCGCTAACAAGGAGTGGATAGCTAATAACAGGAAGTGTTGGTAAATAGAAATACATTTATCTTGCAAGAAGGAGATGTTTACCTGGGTTCTCAAGGTATAATTTTACAAGGGTTCTCAACCAAAATTGTTTGATACAATACAGGAAATCATGATCAATCAATGCAAGCTTTACCAGATTCTCTCACTTTGAGTCACTGATACTAATTTTTAGCGAAAAAGTACTAAGAAATGCTTTTATAACATTAACAAACTCTCCACTAGCAGTTCATCTATAGACATTGAAATACACACATCAAAATCAAATTAAACCCATGCAATTTTGAGTACCATCTGATTTGAATCTCTATTTCATCATGATATGCGTAATTTACTCCCTTATCACAGCCACCAGTCTATTTGAATAATGGCAGATATGAGATATGGCAGCATGTCAGCCTGTAGGACATGTTGTATCTAACTTTAATACACACTAAATTTTGAAGGACTGAACAAAATCATCCTCTTGTCAAAGGGATATGTATGTAGGACGTTAACATTGCTTAGTTCATCATGATAATAAACAAACTATTGGGAAAATGTGCAACAGCAGGAAACTTTCAGAACTCACAAATACAGTATGCATCACCCAGTTAAAATATCTTCTTATTGTTATGGTGATGGTCATGTAGGTTTGTCATCTGAGACCTTTATTTAGTTCACAGTGGTCACACGCTGGTCACTGAAATACACAGGGTCCTGCAGTTTTATGCTAGGAATGTATAGACCATTCTACTTATTGTATAAACTCAGTCAGGAGTCTTAAATCTCATACTGGGATAATGAACCTGTATAGAATGTAAAGGTGGTATTTTCATCAAGTATTGGAATTTCTTTTTAATTTGATGAATAACCATTGTCTGAATGATTTTTAGGCCAAATAAGTACCTGTAGCTCTAATGTGATATGGTATGATACTGGGACCCTCTCTTTTGTGGATGTACAAATGTACGTACAGTGCACAGTTATAGGCCTGTACTAAAAACTTGTCTGCATACATCATGACCTTGATGGATGACATATATTGTGCAATAGGGTTCAATTTAAGAATTGTTAATATGGTGCCATATAGAATAAAATATAATCTTTCTTTGAAATCAATTAAAAAAACTACATTTCGTCATTGATTTTCTGCAATGATTGTTAGGTGCTAAAACAAACTAGATAAGAAACTAGATATAAATGTATTGATAGCTAATAAATATGACACCAATGACTTTCCTAATGTCAGAGTGCCTATACTTTATCAATACTCACAAAGACCACATTGTGGCATGCAGACTACTTAACTTAACCAGGCATGAGAGAAGGAATTGGATCTCTAATATATTACATTTTTCTATATGTATATGTTTCTCATCTATGGTTAGGAGTATTTACATTCAAGCTACATATAGTAAATCAAATACACACTGAATTTCACAGGGGCCTTTTCATTTCTATTGATAACAGCTAGGTTCTGTTTGTTTATTTTCAACACTCATACTGTACATGGAGGTCTGTTGACTTGACTCTATCAGGAAAACTCATATTTGACCTAATTTTTCATGAGGGGGGGGGGGGGTTTGACTTATTTGTACATTTATACTGAACCTAGTTGATTGACACTGTAATTGACAGATTGCAGTAACATCAGCACAGTGAAGTCTGGAGGTATGAAAATAGAACTTTGAGCTGCCTGGTATTGTGATTGTTTGAACAACAGAGCTGACAAAGGGAATAATTAGTTAGAGCACTTGTTTTATTGATAGATATATTTGGGAATGATAACAAAAATTTAAAAAATCAAAATGTCAGTTAGGATAGCGGAATAGTGTAGTAGTAGCGATAGTGGTTCAAGTCTACAGGTAGGCTACAGTTAGGATAGTGGAATAGTGTAGTAGCAATCATGGTTCAAGTCTACAGGTGGGCTACAGTTAGGATAGTGGAATAGTGTAGTAGCAATCATGGTTCAAGTCTACAGGTAGGTTAGTAATCAGGCTTACAGAGCATCCCACAAATTCACAATTTGTTGACAAACATTTAACTTGTCCAGAATGTTCATAAGTAAGTTGTTTACACACAGATGTCAAGCCAGTGTACACACTGTCAACAACTATAGTTACAAAAGTACCAGTATGCATTCAAGTACTTCAGTTGTCAATCAATATTGCTCGTCATAATTTTGTGCTGTTGTTTTTTCAAAAACATGCAAACATGGCAGCTACTGAAGTTCTAAATGCACACATTTTTATTTTAGAAAACCTGAAGTATTGAATTCAGCATGGCCAATACTGGTGTGTTGTAATGAACCAATGTGCAATAAAGATGTCATTCCTACCCATCCTACATGGCATTTTGAGACTAACAAAAAAGGTAAGAATGATGTAAATTCATTATCGAAAGATGTTTAATACACAATTTCCATCATGCGAAACATACAGCCAAGTTATAACAGACACTAAAGTGTCTGAATAGTCATAGAGTTGTATATCAATACTTTCACATCATTTGGCTACACTCATAACTGCAGTGCTTGCTCTATGTTTGCTGCACACACTGTGCCTTTAGACTGTAATGACGTCATTGGTCCGGGATTACTAGCCTATTTTAGACCAGACTCACAATCCTGATCTGTCAGTCATATTCGATTGGGTTAAAATATCTCTATATAATATATAATCCATATTTTCAATTCAAAGGCAATAACAGTGGCTTGCATGTGGTATAATTCTTGAAATATCAGGAAATCTAGACTGGAATGGTCATTATTCTCTAACTGTACAACTGTTTCAGCTATCAGTGACTGATTTTCTAGCTTGTTAATTTTCTCACTTTAACAGATGAAGGAGTGCTTGGTGCATCAGACTTTGAAGAAGTAAACAAAGTTCATGAAGAAAACACAGTTGTCTCGTCAAATCCAGACCAAGACAGAAAAACTGAAAGCACATCTCCTAGAGGTGGAATAGTAGCTGATCCTGTTTATATTGCCATAGCTATAGCAGGTCTATGTTTAGTTGTACTAATTGTTGTACTTGGACTCTTTGTCATTCAACACAAGAAGGAGCAATTTCCTCCCCCAAATACCGGACCGGAAGATGAATGTTGTCAAACTGAGAGTAAACACAGTCACAGTGGACTGCATCGTATGATGCATAGGACTGAATGTGCAGGAGACCCATATATTTGTGAGAAGTTTTTCAACTCAGTTTAAACAAAGTTAGTCTGTAAGATACGACATGGTATGCTGCCCTATCAGCTAGCTTAGCATGTCATGAAGATATCAGGGCCGATGAGGACAGAATAACACATTGTATCTTTATACAGTCTAAAACAAAGTGTTAGGATGAAATATCATCCAACCGCTGTCTAAAAAATGGAGTGCAGCATAGCTTCAGGGAAATGATCACCCTGCCAGCTGTGTTTGTTTAACAGTGATGAATTTAACTCCTAGCTGTATACAAGACTGATGATCATTGGTTGATACACAGACAGGGTTTGTATATGGAGCAATTGCAGCCAACCAGAAACTTGTTTGTGACTCAGCAGAAGTCTACTGGATGTTTGGTGATCTGTGTAAATAAGACATGTAAGTTAAAAGACAATTAAATGAAATGTACTTTGATAAAAGGTCAACTCCGTGAAATCTTCCAAAGATATTAATGTTCCTTTTTCTGTAAAATAAGTCAGTTTCTTAGCTCCTCCTTTCTTTGAGGTGTTATATAGTCAGTGCTACACATTTTATTTTGAGTATAATTTCCAGAAAATCATTTGTGCTGCTTGTCAATTCTCTAAGCAAGAAGAATTCTTTCACATGTCAGAAAGTGTTGACGTCAGTATCCTGTCTGTTAACAGCTTTGAATGCATAATGCAAAATCAAAAACATGTAATAGAATACACCAGTCTGATTAAAAGCTGATGTAGTGGTCTGGCTTCATTTACCATAATTCATATCAAGTTGTTTTTCATCCATTGTGCATTCTGCCATGATGTATCAGGGAGTGCACATATACTAATCATTATACAAGAAGTATTATCAATGGCATGGGTCTAAGTAATACCTAGACACATTCACAGCCTGGCTACCTTGGCTGAATTGTCTTAATATATTCATTTGATGATTTGACCATGGATATATTAATGAGATCTCACTTATTCATCCATGGTTTCACCATTTGGTATAAACTGTGAGTCCAATCTAGCCATCAGTGATTTACAAATGGTCACTGTGAAAGTAGGTGAATGAAGTCTTTAAAATATCAGTTCGACCATGGATGAGATCTCACTAATACATCCATGGTTTGACCATTTGCAATAAACTGCAAGTGCAATCAAGCCCTCAAAGTCTACAAACAGCGAAATCCCACTCACAGCAAAAGTAGCAAGCTCACTACTTTTGCAGTGAATGGGCAGGTTTTCAGTATGGTGCTAGATTGGGCTTACAGTTTATAGCAAATTTTCTAACTGATATATTAAAACAATTGTGTGAAAATAGCAAAGCTGTAAGAGTCTAGATAATGCTGTAAGTTGTTCTGTATTCATTCCCTTCAATTTCTTTGAATCGATATTAAAAATTACAGACACAGCCCAATGTCACCTGAAAAACAACTCATTTAAATTGAAAATCGAAATTTTTTATGATATAAAAATATATATGTGATGTGCTTAGTACCTCTGCCAATAGGAGGGTATGTACACTACAATTTTCACCTGTTTTTGTTTGTATGTTTATTTGTTCATTTGTTTTTGTTTAGATATCTCAAATTATTATTGATGAATTTAGACGAAATTGTCAGGAAAGATTGTCTATCAAATAATGATGAGTTGATAAGATTTTGATGGAGATGATCCGATTCCAGGTCTGGTTTTTTGTGTGGAGACTTTAGTGAAGCCATGGTAAAATCTTGGTTACTTGGAATTTAGTGTTCCCATCTGCAAAGTGTTCTTATGAATTAAAAATTGTCAATGAATCTAAAATGAAATTTAATTAAATAACTGACCTCTGCAATGGGTGCTTAGTAATCTGTTTCCAATAAACCTTCATAAAAATCTAATTTAAAATACAATTTACTTTAATTAAACTTATGACCTCTGCAGTAGGTATTTATATCCAATAATTTTAATACTGCTTATAAAGTAAGGTATTCCTTTAATTAACTGTCAATCAACTATGACTACTCTGATGAAAAATGTCTCTATGAAGTTGTGTATAACTTAAGTTAGTAAAGTTTAGCCCTGTGGTTTCACCATGGTGTCACTATGTCTAGTGTTGTTGGTGGTATAGGCTTGTATGCATGTAGAATCATCTAAACTAAGAAGAGGATATTTATATTCATCAAATAAATTTATTTAATACTTTATTTATTTATTAATCCATCATGCGGCCAAAGTCACTCATTACATTACTTCATATATGACATCCACCCACCCCCTCTTTCCATAATGACATTGTTTTCATGTGATTTATAAGCCATTTTATTGGTAAAGGGGATAGAAGAATTTCAACGGGTTTTGGGTGGATTTGGATATGTTTGATTACTCTCCTTAGAGAGCCTCACAAGAAAAGTTGACAGATATGACAGTGCTGTTCAGTACAGACCAGGTTTTATAGGTCATCATGTCTGTGAAGTGGTCAATGTAATGTGTAGCGTTTGCAGACGGGTACAGTCTGTGTCAGACTTTTATAATAAATGCCAGTTACAATAATGTCACAAGGTCGATATAAATATCTCCTTGTCAGCAGGTCATGATAGGGTATCTAAAGCTAATAAATTATCCCGATATAATCCTGACAAAGACTTTTAAATATTAATTTAGATATCAAAGGTTACATATAATGATTAAATGATTATAAAGAAACTAATCTTTCATTGTGAATGCAAACAACAAAATACTAATTCTTGTGATGATCTCTCTACCATTGCCTCATGAAATGTAAAATTTCAAGAAGGAAGAACATTTCCTCTGAGAGAGTGAACTTTAACCTTTCTTATGCATACAGTAAAATGAATATTTAGTGAACTTTAGGAGATGTTTGTTCAAGGCAGTCGTCTAGAGGTCTAGTAGTTAACCCTGTGAGTGGTGACTAGAGCCAACTTGTCATGCCGGCAGACATATCATCCTTTTAGAGTAATTCAAACAGGGTGGCAGTGATACAGTGGATGCATACAGGGCTATCACTGTTGAGGTCAGCACCACAACACAAGTGGTGACTAGACAGTTCAAACTCATAAAAGATTTATATCAGAACTGTAGCTCCATGCACTTTGCTTTAAAGTACTTGAAATTTTATGTTTGGATGTGTGACTTATCCATAGCTATCTGTGCTTAGAGAACGGTGTAGTATACTAGTACTAGTAGTTTGAAAGGTTCAGCGGTTGGTCCGCTTTTGTAATCACACTCATTACAGCAGAAAGATGGCCTGAATTTTTCAGTCTAACACTGTAACAGTGTAGAAGAGTCCTGGATCCAGCACTTAGACAGACTACTGAAAGTTTGAAAACTTTAGTTTGTAAAATATAGTCTTTGGCTACCAAGCAGAGACTGTAAGAGCTCCACTGACCACCGTATTTTAAGGCTTCTGAAAATTATACATATCACAAATCTTTGTGATTGATTATACTTCACTATCATTTGATATATGTTGGTACAGTACCTTTTGAGTATAAGTAACTACATGTATATGAGTTTGCAGACAGGGAAAAGATTTTGTTCCTGTCTACGATAAGTTAGGTTTTAATCATTGTGACTGAAGATGCATCTGGCTCATTGTAGGAACAGTTGGCATGCAGAGTCATCACCAAGGCTATCAACATTCCAATCACAAAGACATCAAGTTTGGATGCAGCATTTGTATAGCCTACCATGATCCTATGTTTGTCTTTGATTTGGGCTGATTAAAATCTGATTTGGTGAATTCACTTGATTTCTTTATCAACCTCTCAGAATACCTTCATTTAATGTTGTTTATTTTTTTGTATTCTTACTCTATGAGCCATCACTCCCAGAACAACAAAATCGAAAATAAATGGCGATAAATGAAGGAATTAGAAATAAATAAAGAAATCAAATCACATTGACCACATCAGATTCAGAACAGATTGGGTTTTTACTCCTCCAGTGAGTGGTGCATAATAGCCTAAATCAACAAACATAATATCAAGGCTGGCACTTATCAAGTTTTAATATTTTCAGTTTTTGTACAAGCAGAGTTTATGGATTGATGTCATACTTTGAAATAGACCAAATAACTAAAAAAAAAGCCACATGGCCAGTTCTGTGATAATCATATCTACAATTTGATGATGAATACATTTAGAGTACTGTGTATATCACTATATGTGCAAATCATAGTTTTAAAATGACAGTCTGTACAGAAATTTAGTGTATAGAAATATGTAAAACAAACTTGTATATCAAAACTTTTTTAAGTGTTCACTAACTTTTCAAAAACTCCTAATGGCCCAGGCATACCTTAAATTACCCCTGAAAGACCCAGGCATTCCCTCCGCTTATGCTTGCTCTCTCTCAGCTCACTCTCTCACATAAGCGGGCGGACCAATGGCTGGACCTTTCAGACTAATGTTAAATGTGTCATGGAAGTGTATAGTAATTACAGACATAGCAATTGTGATTAGCAGCAGTAGGAGCACGACTGCAGCTAGTACAATTGTGATTAGCAGCAGTAGGAGCACAACTGCAGCTAGTACAGTTGTGATTAGCAGCAGTAGGAGCACGACTGCAGCTAGTACAATTGTGATTAGCAGCAGTAGGAGCACGACTGCAGCTAGTGCATTATTGTGATTAGCAGCATTAGGAGCACAACTGCAGCTAGTACAATTGTGATTAGCAGCAGTAGGAGCACGACTGCAGCTAGTACAATTGTGATTAGCAGCAGTAGGAGCACAACTGCAGCTAGTACAATTGTGATTAGCAGCAGTAGGAGCACGACTGCAGCTAGTACAATTAGATACTCTACTCTTTAGATAAACATTGTTCAAAAGGTCACTCACACACACAGTGCAGATTTCAACTTTGTATAAAGTTACATACATAATCAAAACAGTCTCTTTCTGTGTCATTTGATCTGAAACAGGGTTAGTCTTTAGACTAGTATTTTACTTGTAGACTGTATGTAAAAGATTTATGTACATTCTAATTTTCGCAAAAATTGCATTGCAGAGGTATTCCTTCATATTGCAAGAAATTTGAAAGTTTTGAATAGTTTTGACTTCATTTGATATAATTACCATGCCAAGGATTACAGCCTTCTGTGACTTTGATTAACTTATAAAGGTTTGTACTTCAAGCCTGAATCATTCTTACAAACATTTACATTTTAAAAACTCAACAATTTGACTTCTTTACCATGAAGGGGGCATAAGCTGAGTTTACATGTTGTTGAATTATTTTATGTTTGTTTGTTTGTTTGTTTATTCATCTTGTTTTTTTTGGGAGGAAGGGATATTTCTTTACTGCATGCTCACTTCATGGAAGCCTAAGTTATATGTAAAGTGACTTGATACTCAAACCTGATATTGAGGCATAATATGTAAGGGATTATATTATGGCCATATGGATGAGGATTGGGTATTTATTTTTGGAGTTTTAATTTATAAAACAATTTTATCATGGCTTCCTATTTAAGCAATTAATGTGAAACAACATTGACAAAGTCTGTGTTTGTAACTAAAAAGTGTATTAAAAGTTTATTATTGTACGTACAACAATAACAACATTTTTACACATTTACTAACCTTTTGCAATTTATTGTGTTACAAACAAAAACTTGGCATATGTTGTTTCACATTGATTTTTCAAGTAGGAAGCCATCAATTGGACTTTTCAATTGACCACCCACAGCCTTAGAAAGTAATTATTTTTCTCATCCTTTCATTTTGACCACAACAAAATCACTGTATTTTTTCTCTTGACCATCAAATATAACCACCCAATGGAGAACTTTATTTTTATGGATCCTAAATTAAATTGAAGAAACTTAAAAACGATTGGTGAAGAAGAAGAAGAAAACTGATTAGAATGTTTAACTCACTCACGTCTTGCAATTCGACTGGCAAAATTGCAAATTAATTTTCATGAATCAAATAATTCGACCACAAACAAAACCTAAATTATCAAAAACCTGGCTGAAGTGATGGGATTATTATGGTGCATAAACTTCACTGTTGAGGATATCTCTATTATGTCTTCAACTGTAATAATGGTATAAGATTATTTTAATGCCATTATTTCACTCTAGTAAAAAAAACCTTATAAACTCAGCTTGTGCCACTTTCGTATAATGATCGGATACTTGAATTAGCTTAATTGTTACTAGTATATATTCGTGTTGTTAGAAGATGTACATGAATTGTTCTGTAATTTTATTGTATTTTGTACATGCGAAATTCTTATTAATGAATGTTTGTACCATTTCAGTTCTCAGATTCCAATACAAAAGTGGCAGTTAGCACACTGCTGCATAGTGCATAGTCACAACTACATATATTATATATTGACATATCTTGTTCATCAAAACCTATTAAAATCTCAGATATTACTAACTATAATATGCAAACATTTCCTGACTTGAAATCAAAGAGAGTAATCAAAGATTTGATGTTGTTCATTATCATCTTCAGAAACCTACAATCAGTGGCAAGTGTAGAACAGTGAACATTTGTGGCAAGTGATACTTGATAGGAGGTCTAACTGTTTTCCTAACCCTACTAACCCTAACTCCCTAGCTTGAATGACAAATGTGTCTATTTTGTAGATCAGTGGTCATTTGTGATTGATGATACTATTAGTTTCAAGTTAGGGGGTCTAACCATATTCCTAACCCCAAGCTTGAATACACTATTTTGTACAAAAGTGTAGATCAGTGACAATTTGGAATGGATGATATTATTAGTGTCATGTTAGCTGGTCAAAGTTACCCTATTCATAACCCTTGCCTAACTCCAACCCTAACCCTCTAGCTGTGATACAAATACATATTCACAGTCTGCCTACTGTTCTACATTCCTTGCCTGCAATCATTCTACATACCAAAGCATCACATGGTATGATTAACCATATTTCTATAACACTGGAAGAAACATTCTTAGAAATCTCTTCAGTATATATAATGAATGGGAAACCAGGATGCTCACAATATGAGAAATTCTTTTGTACTTTTTGTTATTGAAGGTACTATCCTTCCATAGCAAGGTCAAAGATCAACAGGTAGAGAATCTCTTCATCAGCTTAGATGTCAAGTGTGTGTCACGTGCTAGTATACGAAAGCAAGGATTATAGAGAGTTCATTTACCTGTTGACCAATGTATCCCAATCTAGATACTGTTTTGAGGATGCTTTAGCACTTTGATGTTACACTGCATTTCACCATGTAAAACATCTGGATAAAGCCCTTAACAGAAGTAGAAGGGTGTGCAAGGGCTTCTTTGCAACACAGTTTATAAAGAAAATAAGATATAAATTTTTAATAATATAAAGAGTAATGCTCCTGTTACAGTTACACCTAATAAATCTAAATTTTCAAATTATGGAGATCTTTTTGTTTTAGAGAAAAAAAAAATCATTACCACATTGTACAGTAAAATTGATGGTGAACTACAAGTAGAAGTGTTATAGAGATGTGGTGAAAGCATACAATGATATCACTACCTCACATTTCTTTAACTATAGCAATACAGTTCATTGCCTCATGTACATCCATTTACATTATACATTTACACATAGGTTAACAGCTTTAAACTTGTACAGTCATAGAATTTCGACTTGGTCATGTACATTTCACATTCTTGTCATATATTTCACAATCTTGTCAAATTACCATGTCTATTTCACAATGTTGTGAGTTAACCTGTTATCATACATTCTTTGTGAGTTTACCATTCACAGACTTTGTGAGTTTAATACCCTGATTATTCACAGACTTTGTGAGTTTACCCAGATAATTTCACAGACTTTGTGAGTTTGTCCAGATAATTTCACTGACTTTACGAGTTTAACCTTGTTATTTCACAGATTCTTTGTGACTTTAACATGTGCATTGTACATACTTGTGAGGTTACTTTATAGTTTTAGCAGAATTTGCAGGCTTATTGTGTGCTGTCACAGAATTCATGAGTTTACCAAACAATGTTTGGTTTACACACTGTGACAGGTTATAACATCGACCAAGACAGATTGAAAGCTGTGTGCTGAAAGACTTTGAACTGCTTGTACATTATAACTTTTATAATTTGATATCCCAAGCTGATGAACATTTTGGTCAAAATAATGTGTATTTCACAAAGTTTAGCATGCCATGTAAAGTACACAAAAGTATGACTGAGACTTGATTTATTTTATTATTTACTTCATATCATGTACATTTCACAACGTGTTAGTATAATAGTATACATTTCATTATAAGTTTATCATGTGTATTTCACAATGACTTAAGACCTGATTTATTTTATTTAACTTCATATCATGTATATTTCACAACGTGTTAGTATAAATAGTATACATTTCATTATAAGTTTATCATGTGTATTTCACAATGACTTAAGACCTGATTTATTTTATTATTTACTTCATATCATGTATATTTCACAACGTGTTAGTATAATAGTATACATTTCATCATGAGTGTATCATGTACATTTCACAAAGTACTTTTGCCCCCCGATAATTCAAGACGTGATTTCATGGACCTTTCTGTTGTGTATAAAACAAGAATGACATTAAAGAATATAAATAGAAATTGATATGCATTGTTTTCAATTGTTCTTTAGTACATGTAGTTACTTTTGATGAATCCATGGATATTCTGGCGTTAGAATTGCATCTAGATATATATTTATATGATGACAAAATATTTCTTTTGATCCAATGTAATACGAAATAATTGCAAAAGGTTTTAGCACCATGATCACTAGCAATGAGTGATAGTCAGGTAAGCTAAAGTAAAAACAACAAAACTATTTATAATGCTTGTGATGGCGCTATTCCAAAAAGCAAATTCAGACAAGTTCAGGCTTTAGATAGACTGTCAGATAGGTCGTTCCGTTTCGCCCTCGCCCGATGTGTGAGGGCGCCCCGTCACGGCGTACATCACAGACTACATAGACTAAAATAGAATAGAATATAGAAATGGCTTTATAAACCTGTTGCCAATTCCACGATGCATTGCGCGTCTCTCTATACAATGCTATATATTGCGCACGCGCTGAAGGGTTTGCACGCACTACTGGGGGGGGGGGGGGTTGTCCACTGAGCGCACCCTGTGTTCATCCGTAAAATTCCTCGCCATCATCGATGATGCATGTTTAGTCGTTGCTCTATATAAAAAAATCACTCATAATCAAAGAGGTCAACCTGTCTTTCCATCATTTCCTGATGAACATGTTATTTCATACATAAAGACAAAACAAGAGTAAATGTAACAACGTGCTCTCACGCAATGCATCATGGAATCGGACTATCAGATTCGTTGATGTGTACGCTTCTGTCACTCGTAACAGATAACAAGAGCACCCACAACGAATAATCTTTCACTCGAGCATATTAATGTATTATCGCAGGATAGACCAAGAGAACAGAAATAGTGATAGTTAACCGTCGTACGCATGTATGTTGGCTTTGAAGACAGTTATAGTAAATCGTAGGCTTACTTCGCAAAAACAAATGACTCGTCCACAAATTGAAGGAATTGTCAAAGTAGAATATTTGATTTGGTTGAGAATAACGTAAGGGTCAACTATCAATTAATGTTCAATACAGTAAATGTGTGTAAAAATGTTCTACATAGACTAATTCGGATAAATATCTAGGAACACTGTTTATTAGGATGTTTATGCATTATACGCATTGTTAAATACTGGAAATTAACACATCGGAAATATGATGGTACCAAAACACATAAATGTCAGCGGAGGTAAAAACAAGAATGTGAAATCCACTTACTGGTACATACCATTACAAGTAAAATTACTGAAGGCAATGAATTCGAACTAGAAATGTCACTACGTCACGTCAGTTTATACTAATCAGTCGGAGATGATAGACTTCCAAAGTACTGAACACGTGGACTTCAAAACAATACAAATGCTATGGATGAAAGGTGTACCAATGTAATAAGTAACAAAGGAGTACTGTCTGTAACTTTAATGTTCTTGGTGGTTGCTCTGTTTCGTATTGGAATAACTCTACTTATTCCAGTCGTACCTTTACGGTGTTCTAAAAACAAAACAAAAACTTCTGTTAGGTCGTTGGGGGTGCTGTTGATAATCGTTGGTCGTTGTTGATTCAAACTGTAGGAAAAAGACTGAAATCAAGTTACCAATACTCAAAAGATAATACGGTTTTGGTGGAAACATCTGTGCATATTCAGAAACATGCGCAGTGATGGTTTTTTTTCTTCTGAAATTCGTCAATAACAACAAAAGAATGTGTACCATCGCTTCATATAGACTGAGTTACTCAGTGAGTCCTATTTTTGGACGATGAGGGTAAAAATTTAACAATACCAACGACCATCCTGTCTATTTTCGGTACGATTCAAACGAAAGAGAACCGAACAAGGAGACCGCTTTGTGTTATTGTTATTGTGGTGTTAATAAAGAAGTAATTGTGGTGTTTGTGATGGAAAATATCGGTTGATGAATAGCTTTCTGATACGTGTCACATTGGTCTATCTGTCACTCTCTTCATCATTTCAACAATGATTATGACTGATAACCTAATTAACCAATCAGAATGTACAATATTATTCAATCAACCATCCAAGCAACAAAGTGGGTGTATCTAATTCATGATACGAGTACTCTTCATTGGATAGTCATCACTGTCAATAAATCACCAACCATTTGATTGACAGAAACTGACAACACCAATCCGTCACGACATCAATACAAAGTGAGTTGTCGATGTGTTATAAAAAAAATTTGAAAACTATGACGTCCACAGGCGGTTTACTATGTGTGTAGTCTGGACAAGTTCAGACAGGAAACCGTGGAATCATTGCCTGCCGGAGAAAATTTGAAATCAAAGCGAATAACGGGAAATTAAAAGGCATTATTCCACGCTGTGGTATAATCAAATCCTATGCTACATTTTCATACAATATACATACAAAGCAGTGGCACTTACGAGTAATTGCAGCGCCTATTCCCTGTATTACGTTAACTTTGATGGCATGAATACGGTTATTGTTACCGTAATACGACAGTGGTTATGAATTGTGTCTGTATTCACACTTATTGTGCTACACTTCCAAAGGCATTCGTGTTGATTAGTTGCGGGATCGTATAATTGGAGACGAAAAGTGCTCCATCAAAGAAGTGTGGCGGCACTGTGTCGTACAGCTCGCTGACAGAACAAAAGCTGCGATGCACACATGGGGGTTTTAATATAAAGCATACACAATAGTTTTAATTTTGTAACATAAATTATTGACAAGAATTATTTCTGATATTATTTTCTGTCCGCTAATACTATTAATATATGTGCTAGGAATTAACCTGAATTGGAAACAATGTCAACCCCAATCCTGGCAATTAGGCGATTTCGTTTCTTACTAGTCGTATTGTAAGAATTTCCTTGAGGGGATAAACTCGCGTTCCCGTCAGTCGTGTTCCATTGTTTCTACAATGGTAATTTAATTCATGCATGCACCAACATTTGTGACTGATTAATGGCCAAATGACAGCTATCGTGGCTGTTAACCAACAACTCTACAAGCGTCCGGTTCACCTGCCATTTTTTTTTTGTATGTTCAATTAATTTCATGCACATGATTTCTAGAATTCATCCAACATCTATCTGTGCAACTATGGATGTGTCTTGTACGCACGCACACACACACGCACGCACGCACGCACGCACGCATGACAGTTTCCAGGACCGTATGGTTTGCCGTCAATCCATCTGCCCTTCATTGTTTATGGTCAGTTTATGGTCTGTAGTTTGTCTTTGTTTTTCCTAAATAGTCACGTGCACAATGTCGATGTTGTATATTCTCAACTTGTCCATCCATCCATCCATCCATCCATCCATCCCTCCATCCATCCATCCTCCTACACATCCATCCACCCATATATCCATCCTGCCATACATCCATCTATCCACCCATCTCTACATTTACCCATGCATGCATTCATCGATTCCCCTTCATTCACCGAGCCCTCCCTCCCTTCCTCCGCCTTTCCATCAGTCTCTCCTGCCTTCCACTAATCCCTCCCTCTTCCTTCCATCTCCTTCCCCTCTCTCCACTCATCATTCCCTTAATCCGTCCCGCCATCCATCCCCTCCCTCCACCCATCCATTCATTCATCCATTCATCCGTCCTTCCATCCATCCATCCATCCATCCATCCATCCATCCATCCATCCATCCATCCATCCATCCATCCATCCATCCATCCACCCACCCGTCCGTCCGTCCGTCCGTCCGTCCGTCCATCCATCCATCCATCCATCCATCCATCCATCCATCCATCCATCCATCCATCCATCCATCCATCCATCCATCCATCCATCCAATCATGTACTCATCTAACAATCAAATATATGTATTTTTCTTACAACCTATTACCAAGCAGTCATTGAAATCGGACCCGCACGTTCCTTCCCTCTCGACCAATCAGTTTCAAGCCACGTCAGCTACAATTCTCCATCACTTTGAATCAAATTATCTCTATCTCCTAGTGACGTCATTAAACAAACCTCTATATTATAGATAATCACCCGACAACTTACAAAATTGATCAGTTTCAATACTATATTTGATTTTGTGCCATGGTAATCAGTAAAAGTTATATATATATATTTTTCTCGTCCCATGCCGTGTGTCAATTACAATTATATTCACCTATGTCAGTTTCATGCATGTACATATCAATAAACCATTACTATACCTGAAACTCCCAGGGTATCTTGACACGCTTGGAAGAAATAGCGTGTCTAGATCTGCTGACAGTTTCCAGTAATATAAAATAAATTGCTAATTTACTTTCATATTGCATTATTATTCAGCTGTGTCATGCGCGTGCAAGAAGTCTGAAAACTGGGCAAGATATAGACGTCAAAGAACACCTCCCCCTTCCTCAAACCCGCTCCCATTAAAATAACGCCCGTATGATGTATTGTGATAGTTCATGTGATTATCGTCGTGGACAGGGCAGAGTATAACCTACAGATGTCTATAATGAGGCAACTAATCAGTATCTGTTGATATATTTTGAATTGTTAGAATTATTTCAATTAGCTCTGGACTGATGATTTCAGTAGTTTTTTTTACTAGTTAACGTATTGTCCTACCAACTTTCATTACTTTCACACTACATTGTCTGTAGGGAAATGTATGTCTGTAGGGAAATGTATGTCTGTAGGGAAATTTAAAAAAACAACTCATTATCTGTGACATTTAACACTAGTCCTTATGTAACGCCGTTCTCATTTGGATATCTTTCTCAAGGTCACGCGTGGATATGGGGAGGCGGTTGGAGGGAGAGAAGGAGGATGGATGGATGGATGGATGGATGGATGGATGTGTGTGTGTGTGTGCGTATGTATGTATGTATGTATGTATGTATGTATGTATGTATGTATGTATGTATGTATGTACGTACGTACGTACGTATGTATGTATGTATGGATGTATGGATGGATGGATGGATGGATGATGACTGACTGACTGACTGACTGACTGACTGACTGACTGAATGAATGAATGAATGAATGAATGAATGAATGAATGAATGAATGAATGGACGGACGGGTCAGCGGATGGGCGGACGGACCGGCGGTCGGTTGGATGGATGGATGGGTGGGTGGATGGGTGAGTGGATGGATGGATGGATGAATGAATGAATGAATGAATGAATGAATGAATGAATGAATGAATGAATGAATGAATGAATGAATGAATGAATGAATGAATGAATGGACGGACGGACGGGCCGGCGGATGGGTGGACGGACCAGCGGACCGGCCGGCAATCGGTTGGACAGACGAACGGATGGATGGATGGATGGATGGATGGATGGATGGATAGAGGGATGGATAGTTAGGTCCATCGATTGCTTGAAATTTGATATCGATATTTGTCATCTAATTATAGAGCTATGTATACGGCAATATTATTACTTCAAAGAGATGCCGGAAACATACTTCTCTAGGGTAACATATCGTGATTTTATTATCCCAAGCATGCAGTCAAATAAACGAATTATACAAATGCTCTGAGACTCTCAGCAATGTTACACTGACGTTAATACAATGTGACATAACATTTCCTAGAATTATCCAAGTAAAATTTTTAAAAAACAACTGAATGAATATATAAGTACCTGATCGAGAAAAGTATATTAAAATTATTATCACTAACACTTTTGTTGTCGTTTTAGTTTCCCTCCTCGGTCAATGACACTAAGCTACAATATGCAAAGCATTATGGGTAAACGCAGAACAGTCGATTTGACTCTTCACTTTCTGACATCAAATATATTGATGTCTTCATAATTCATGATTTATGCATATTAGTGACTTTGATTTTGACCCATGTGATTAAAAATCTGATGAAGGAGAAGGCTCGATTAAACTCTTTTTAATGCACTGTATTTCCTTGAACGGAGAAGGTTTTTTAAAGAAAAGCAATGACATGCACGATAAATGTAGAAATGATAACCATAATTTTAAAAAGATTCAAGACTTGCCCTTGATAAGACTTTCAAATTTATGTATATATTTTGCTTTGATGTCTCTATTGTTTGTCTCAAATTGCCTTTAGTGTGTTAAGCCCGACGTTTCATTTGGAAAAAAAAAGTTTTGTCTAATCTTGCCATAGTGTTGTTACTTCGTTACTGCTGGGTTAATCTATCGCAATGGTTCAATGGTGCTGAGAGGGAACACATAAAATATAATGTATTAAAAAAAATGTTTTTAAAACGAAAAGAAAAGAAGAATCATGATTAAAAGAAACAATAAAGACAAAAGTTAGAAACAAAGTTATGGGGATCGTAATGACCAGGTCACTATGATTTGTTAGCAACTCTGTTTTCTGTATGATAGTTATCTGTCTATGTCTATTTATAGTAGTTTTGAACGATCATCCAGTGTCTTTAAGTATCATTCTCACTTTCACTTAGCAATTCTATTAATAATCCGTAAGATGTCACTTGCTTTAAAACTCACATATATTGTGAACAGCTCTCCCTCTCTGTCTCTCTGTCTCTCTGGGCCTCTCTCTCTCTCTCTCTCTCGCTCTCTCTCTCGCGCTCTCTCTCTCTCTCTCTCTCTCTTTCTCACTCTCTCTCGCTCTCTCTCCCTCTCTATCTCTCTCTCTTTCTCTCACTCTCGCTATGTCTCTCCCCCTCCCCTCTCTCTTTCTCACTCTCTCTCTCCCTCTCTCACACACACTCTCCCTCTCTCTTTCTCTCGCTCTCTCTCCCTCTCTCTCCCCCTCTCTTTCTTTCACACACACACACACACACACACACACACACACACACACTCTCTCTCTCTCTCTCTCTCTCTCTCTCTCTCTCTCTCTCTCTCTCTCTCTCTCTCTCTCTCCCTCCCTCATCAATTCTATATTTGGATCCTTATCAATCCATCAGAGACAAGTTCGTAATCTCTCCAAAAAGTCTTGCCGCCAAAAATCAAAGGTGAATAAACCCTCTTTAAATTGTTTTATCCAACAGAACTTTATTGTGGAATGCGATTATTGAAATTGAAATGGTCATCAGTAAAGATTTATGTCAAAAATTAGTTGAAAACGATTAAATTTCCACTAATTTTGAAATAACAATAGGATTCAATCTCTACTAACAAATGTCTGACCGTGAATGGGATTAGATGTTTGTATCTGTGACGTAAATCATAAGAATTAGAAGGAGCTCTCTTCGAAACATTATCTGGCATAAGCTGTAGCTCACTGTTTTCTGTCTCTACTTTTTCTCGTTCAAATTTTTCTGGCGCCAACAGAGGCAATTTTTTCTCATCAATACAACGAATGATTAGTCTCCGAATCGTCGATCTTGACATGTTGTTGAACTTAATTTATTAAATGTCAGATGAAATCAATGCGGCCCTAGCCAGATGAGTCGCAAGGAGAATTTCTAACACTGTACAAGATGAATCGATGGTGCCAGCCAGTCTCCTTGGCGACATAAAGTCCTCCTTGTAGTCACTCGACAAAATGAGAAATGTGTTCAGAATAAGTACGATGTGCGGTAATAATACGACAAGTAACAATGGTCCTGATGGGGTTTTTTACATTCCAAGATTCATCATCACCCCAGGGGCGTCTCAACGATGCAGCATCGATATGCGATGTATTAGCACGTAGATCAGCGCAGATTTGACGATTGATTTCGCTTTTAAAAGATCAGATAATACGTTTTCCTTGACAATCATCAGTGGATAATATTCGTGATGTCGCCAACAGAATCAATCGCTAGTAGACATCAGACACGAATTGTTGCAAGAAATATTCATTTACATCACGACTTATGATGGCACATTAATAAAAAAACAAACACCCATATTTTCTATTTGAACGGTTTGATTATTGTCACGGTGTCTAATATTTCGTTCTTTAGTAACTTTGGTCTGTTAATATCACCTCATCTGGATACAATAATTACCTTTCATCTAATTTCAATGTTTCATAATTTCAATCCATTCCTGTTAGAGATTCAATATAGCTAGGCTAGTTTGTAGTCCATTTTGAGTTTTACAATGTAATCTTTTTGCTGTAATGTTTCATCTCAATTATTGAATTCATTTTTTATTCTTAATATTATATAGGACATTTATTATCTGAATTGGGAACAGTTGTTACTGCCTTAATTATTTACTGATGATGGATAACGTTTTTAATAACTTACGTTATTCATTATTCACATCTCGTTATTCTTATAGAAATAATGATTGAAATATCTATCCAAACAGTTGCGTTTTTTCCCTTCACTTCATTTTTTCTCTATGTTCGCTTTCATTTGACTGTCTTAATGACAATGTTCAATACTTTTCCAGTATCAATACGCCGTTTTGCACATCGTATTCCCATAGAGATCAAGTTCTTTGTTAACCTTACTAGGCAATGAAACGGTAGTGCTTGTTCAAATAGGTTCTATCATAATAAATCATTTTGCTGTTACAGTACTTTTTAGTTTCTACATTTACATTTTTTGCATATTGGTTTGTAGCCCCTTCAAAAGCTGTTTGCTTTGCTTTGTAGCCACCTTTGACATGACAATGTATGCGATCTTAATATACGCAAATATGATTTTGAATTATTGGCATTGCATACATTATTCGATTTTTTCATCCATCAAATTGAACATGTATGTTGAAACAAGAAATTATTTCTCATGTCTGCTCGATTTTTTACTAATACAATGAAAATCAAAAGAGCTGAAACAAAACGTTGTCTTGCTGAACAAACAGCTTACTAATACTGCTACATTGTATCGTCTTACTCGACAATAATCAATTTTCTTTTTTTGCCAGACGATACAATGTAGCAGTGTTCTTAAGATTTTATTGAACCAGACGTTTTGTTTAAGGTTTTGTGATTTTGATTGTAAAAATTCCTTCAGCAGGTGGATGGCGTCAAGAGGAAAACAATGTAGTGAATTAATTTTTGAAATTAGATTCAATCAACTTACTATGAAAATGCAAAACGTCACCAACTTTATCAACATTGTAAATGACAGTGTGGCCCAAATTGTTTCAGTCACATGATGGCCAAAGTTGACAATGTTGTACGATACATGTACACATTGATCAGTAAATACCACATATTGAAATAAAATATGTCTTCATCGAGAGATCTTTGGCAAGAACTAGGTCATGTTTTCTTCTGATCTTAGTTCGCCATCACGTATGTATGTACGTACGTACGTACGTACGTATGTATGTATGTATGTATGTATGTATGTATGTATGTATGTATGTATGTATGTATGTATGGAAATTGTCACAGCTTGATATCTCAGTGATATACTCAATATTTTCAAGACATTGTAAACATCAGTGTTTCATTTGATATATTTTCTTGCCAATGTCACTTCTTGTGTACACGGCTTAATAAATAAATAAATAAATAAATATGGAAATATGTATGAAAATATATTGTAAAATAAATGAAAATTTGCGTTGTGTGTACGTGTATGTATTCTGCCCTTTTTCGTGCCTGTTTTTCTGTATTATGTACAAATGTATGACCATGTACCTTGGTGAAGACATATCAAATATGTTATTGTTTTCTTATACGATTGCAATGTACCTTTGATTGTTTTAATTAATTTCCCCTGAAATGCTCACTCGTTTAGAGAATTACCATGTTGTCGCAATCATATAGCCTGGCTATATATGGTAAATGAGTAGAACTGTACATTGCCATGATCAGTTGCTATGAAAATGTATCTGTTACCACCCATTTCAATCATGGTCATAGCCAATCATTGCGTCTATCTATTCAATTTAAACTGTATGGTAAACAAGTTCATTACAAGGGATTACTAGAAATATACAAACAGTCCTAACACCTTGATATTTTGTGTACATTTTTATGACCAATCTCGGTATATCACAACCACTGTCAAATTACAACATTTAAGTGTTATCTAGTACATCAAGGCTTTGTAGCAGTGGTTATTTTAATATTACTATCGAGTATCATGTCAAATTGCTATCAAAGTATAGTAGCAATTCATCACATACAAATCCTAAGTGAATTTTGCAAACTTTCGACATGTATTTGTATATGTGGATATTGGAACCTGAGATTTTGTTAGTTTTAGACTTGTTATGTAGTTACACATGTAATTTATTGGAGCTAGGACCTGCTTTCGTTTTTTTCTATCCTGGTACCAGAGCTAGACAAGGTGTTATATATCCGAGGTAGTCAACCGTCATGCCATACATACCAACATGTTACTAACATAACGTAGGTTTGGCGACTTCGAAATCAATAGCATGAAATATGGATAAAGCGTTCATCTGACATCATTGGAAATAACACTAACTGTGCGTAGCAATTTCTTAGAATTCATGTCAAAATTTCAATGTTTAGAATAATCCATAGTTTGAGCTAACGACGCTTTACAATTACTAGATGACAATTAATAAGGGCCTGCTGTCTTTAGAATTGAATTTCCAACCTGCAGCTATATCATATCGAGGAACTCAGAAAGTGTGTTGTCAAGGTGACGATTTTAATGAAACCAATCTAACATGACGTGTATACTGCAAAAGCTGCAGACGGTAAAAATGATTAAAAAGTATATGGCTAGGTTTGTGAATGTTTTTGTAATATACAAGTTTTTGCAACCGTGGGACCATATTTACATATATCATACGTCCGTTTGCCTTACGTTCATATCTCATTAACGTGGTTTCTCGTTTTTGTGTGACAACAAGACATTGCAATTTTGTCATTTGTCGGATCACTCATGTACTCTTGATCTGTGTTCTGACCGCCCGTCAAAATTAACAACACCAGCTGTCAACCCAGCATAACTTATTAATTTCATATCGGCCGCGACAGTCTGGCGCCATCCATTGACAAATGCGGCCACTTGTTAGATTTTGTGTATTGTGTGATACTCGTTGGCGAGGTGCGGGCATGTGACATCAAGAGCAGGCGGTCGACTCCGTGGCACATGTGTACAAATGGTTCACAGATAAGTGTCAATGATCGATATGCAGACATTTCTTACTGACATCATTACAATTGAGTGAAAACGTTCAAACTGTCACATGTCAGACCTTGACATGGTTCACAGAAACGAAATCGGTTGTCAAAATCTTGTCAAGGGATGTATTACCGAGAGTAATCCATCCATGGAATACAGTATATGTGAATCGTTGGTACTACTTTAATGTCAGTTTCCCAACATTCGATATTTTTGTCATTCTGCTTGTCAAAACGTGTTAAAAATAACCTGGTTAAACAGGAAATTCCAAGCCATGCAAAAGTTAATAGTACTTATTGTGATGTAGCCCACATGTAAGTTCGAAATGGAACAATGATCTCAAGCGCTTTATTGTGAGAACATGTTTAATAGCACTCATTTGTAATAGGGTGAAACCGACAACTAAATATGCAAATTGACTTTACAATTTCCAAAGTTGTTTGTGGCATTTTGAATGGCAAAATATTATTGAGTTGTCACATGAGAAGACATTGATCAATGAGCTAGCATAAGGCTGATTTTCTTTGAACTTGGCATTGACACGGTCAATTTACCGGTGTGCACGTGTAAGAGGTACCATATTTACTTGATATTTTGCATTATAACCATCAGTATTAGACACTCTTAATTTTAATGGACGTACTCCATAGCATGGCAATAGTTTCCCATATTCACAGCTAAGGCTACGTGTACTATTCTTACTGGAGTTTGTCCGCAATTCATGTTTCAACCGGAGGGCAATTGTTCTCCATGAAGACACACACGCCTCATTGAAATTGACATTGTAAAACAATTACTCGTGCATAAATGACATTATCATCAATGTATGCAGTTTTAATGAACTTTCACTCACTTGAATTAGCTTTTAATGCATATTAACTTAGTTCTCCCCTCCACTGTCTATGGTGTGACAGTCTCAATGTCACACATCTCAGGCTCTCAAACGTCGAATACATTGTGACAGATTACAACGACAAAATGATTTTTCAATTTCATCAAATACAAATATATGCCACTGGTTATAATCATCACTAAAGAAATACTCCACTATACTAGAGTCGTAATAAAATGGAACATCAAATTTCACCATAGATTAATCATATTATGAACTTTCTTTGACCCCATGTGCAAGCAGATGATAAGATAGCAAATGAAATGAGCGGGTCAGTTGTCTGGTTTCCCTTGCAAAATGTAAGAAAGGGACAATAGTATCTTCTCCTTTATACATGTTATATTCACCAAAGTGAAATTGATTAAGAGTTTGACTCGTAAATAATACATAGACGTACAGCAAAATTAAAAAACAGACTTCTTCATAAACAAGCACGATTCACATCAAACACGACATTATTTTTACACTCTGAAACATCGTTCCATTTTTGACAGAAACAAACACAGTTTTGTAATCATGTACCATGAAATCGGTCCTCCCTACTATATTCATGTCATGACATTAAAGGGACATCGTCTGTAGCTGAGGTCATATCATCCATGTGATGGAGTTAACGGGACATAGTCTGTAACCGAGGTCCAATTATCCAAGCGGTGATGTTAAAGGGACATAGTCTGTAACCGAGGTCTAATTATCCAAGCGATGGTGTTAAAGGAACATAGTCTGTAACTGAAGTTCTATTTTCCAAGTGATGGTGTTAAAGGGAAATAGTCTGTAACCGAGGTGCTATTATCCATAAGAAAAACACACACAATAAAACTTTATTTAAAATCAAACATGTGGTTGAAGTTGTTACATATACACAGAGGTTTACGAAACTGAGATTATGTTCTTTTCCGAATATATTTGTAAACCCCGAATATAGATCAGTGTCGTTTTTTTATGTACGAATTTGTGGCGATAGCTTTATATGATTCACCATACTTTAGAAGTTGGATTTAAGTATATTTCAATATGTACACTAGTAACCATCAAAGAGTTACAGACTATACCCCTTTAATACAGATATAAAATATCATGAATACTTCTAAAAATAGTAAAACATTTTATAACGAAGAAACTCTGATCCTCCACATCCCTCTATGTCTTCTGTTTGTTGCTGTACCATACTGGCGTAAGCAATTCATTTGTTGTTGACCGTTTTCCTTCTTTTAGAAACAGAATTGACAGTCGGATGTCGAATCGACATACAAGATTGACCTCTACTACCCGTACTGCAGGCATGTACATTCCATACTTAATATGTCAGCCTGTATAATCCGTCTCTTATTAATTTTTAATTCACCGTTTTTATTAGTTGCTTTGTCGGATTATAGATATCAAAAACATTAATTCTGGTCGTTGGGTTCTCAGAAGCCATCATATGGTTCACATTCGGTCGGGCTTATAATTGTAAAGATGGCGCTTCACAGACGACATATTGATAGGCATTAAACTATTTCGTCTGCGTACTTACAATATACTAATAAGATATTTCATATCAACCCCTTGTATAGAAGGCATATGTCAGCGAATATGGAGAATCAATTTCTGTCTTTTGTTATAAATGGAGCTGGTTATAATACAAAATTCTGATGAAAAGCTATTGGAAAGTATCCTTTGTGCCTTCCTGTCCAAAATAGAGTTAAGAATTAAAGAAACCCTATTTTTTCTTTTTCAAATGATTTTTCCGAGAAAGGACGCGACAGTGGTCCTTGAGCATATAATCCTCTTGTCTGACAAGAGATTTGTATTTGTATAAGTTTCTGATAAGATTGAATTATGCCAAGATTTACAGACAGACGATAGAGTTGGTTTTAAAAATGACGGGAATGCGCCTGGTACCAAACAGTTGATCCGCTGTTTTGGCCTTAACCCATTGGACCAGGTAAATGTTATTTGTAACTATGTTTCTGGTCTGAAACAAAGTAGAATTATGCCGAGAATTAAAAAAATGTGGGGTTTTTTCTAGTTTTAAAATAGCGGAAAATGTCTGGCGCCTAAAAATATGCATCATTATAACATATCATAAAATGGTCAGTCGCATTTCTCAATATGTTTTTTTTTTGCCTCAATAAATGTATTAAATTTCAAGTTTGTTTCTGATCTAAAGTAAAGCCAAAATATGCAAATACGTGGAGAAGAAAAAATAATTCGTACATATATATATATTAATTTTGTTAATTTCTATTTGTATGCAACAATTTGCCAGTCCCTCTGTCACTTAGCGCCAAATGTAGAACAGTTTAGTTTCCTGTGTACTTCAAACAAAAACCAGTGATATTTCTTATTAGCATACACACAAACAATTTATATATATATAGTTTATATGAATATAAGTGTCTCGCTGGAGAGAACAGTGCTCGATACAAATATTAGTAGCAGAGCATTATAGACTTAATTCAAAAGAATACGGATGTAATAAGTCGTTACTCAGAGTGTCACGTACCAAAATGTGGCTAGGCACATTAGAAGGCAGGTTGCTGTGAGGTAGAGGGCGGGAAACGGTGGAGAGAGAAAGGAGTCACTCGTAGTGTGGCTAAAAACGGAATGTCTTTATTTCCAAGTATAACAAAGTAATAGCTAGAGTTTACAGGAAGTGAATAACAATTAATATTGGTATAAGGGATATACGATTGTTTCGATAGATATGTACAACATCTATTTATGGAAAGTATTACTGTCTGAAGATCGCTCTAAGCGTGAAACTCTGAGTAACGACTTATTACATCCTTATTCTTTTGAATTAAGTCTATATATATCGCTTATATGATTTGAAATCCACTTCGAATCACACATGTGATGTAAAGAATTGATGGGAAGTGAAGAAACGTAGTTTACTCTCCGTAAATCTAAATGTCAAACCTTTTTACATTTCAAGCGTCTCTTTGTCTATCTGTTGACTTTTGCTTGGATTTTCCTGGCGTACTTCCTTGAAAAATGTAATGTTGCTCAAAGGGAAAATGTGACACTACACACAGGTGCAGTATCAATTTACGCGTACCTATGCCCCGACAAACTCTTCCCTCTGAACAGAAAATTGCGTCCGCCATGCTTTCATGATCATGCTCTCAATCTAAACGAATCATCGGAACGATGGTTTCAACATATTCGTATTTTTAAAGTTACGTTTTCAAAATTTGAACGAAAATCAATCTAACATTTCTGTTAAAGGAATCGACGTATTCCTATAAAATGTATAAAAGCAAAACCCATGGCAAATCAAATGCTGTGCGGGGTATATTTAATAACACGTCACTTTCCTTTGCGTGCAGCACATGTTTCAGGGATTTTGTTTGACTCAAATGTTTCTGGTCAAAGAACACGACCTATTGTGTACGGATGTCATTTCAGAGTGGATTTGTCTTTAGTGGGAAATGTCTTTTACTTTATTTCATCTTTACGATTCATCTTTGTCGATGATGGAAAGATAAAATCTATTAACTATCGTATTCGGAATTGTCTCTTTTAATCGGTCTAACCATCACAACAATAACTCTATTGATGCACCATGACGGCAGGATAAGACCACGAATGTAAATTTTCTAGTTGTGTTTGGAACAAAAGTTCAAATTGAATACCACGAATGTAGGTTTGCTATATACAGAAAAAGATTACTTGTCCCTTGAGTCGGCAATTGAAATTTACGACTGCCCCACGAGTGTTTATTTTATTTATCTAACAAGCAAATTGTAGGTGCACGATAAATGAGTGAATTCAACTGGGGGAGAATCATCACTTGTTCGGTCAATACGGCTGCAGTCGGTCAACGTAGACACAAAGTGATGCATCTAATATATTTCCTATCAGGTCGACATATGGTTCAATTCATCTCGTCCACTGCCACCTTTGTCGGAGTTTTACAGCATTAGGTCTGCCAATATACCCTGGTTTTACCGCGCGCTACTTTGCACATGATAAGGCCATGCCATATGGTGTTTGCGACGAAGTGCGAGACATACAAAGAAGCTGCCGGCATGTGTGCATCCATGAGACAAGAGTATAGTTCATTATACACGCTTGACGACAGAACTTCTTCAGAATTAAACCGACTTTCACACTTCGTGATTTGTGGATCAGTAACGCAATTAGTAATCAGATTCACTGCATATATAGTTCACCACGACATGTATATATCTGGGTTGTTGTTTTTTCAGCCTAATCAGAACACTGCAGACAAAATGATACCACGTTTTGTCCTTTCTTGCGAAATATATACCATAGAACCTAAGGGAAGGGGAACTAGAATATCTCTGTTTATCTATTTGATATTTTTCTAAAATTGATTATTTTTTCTAAATGTTTCACATCATACCATTCTGTCTAGTAGCTTGTACACATTTTGAAATGTTGTTGTTCTATATTTATGCTTGGCGGAAACAATATTTGGTTTGATTTTCTATAATATTAGCTGTCTGTCATATATGTATGTATGTATGTATGTATGTATGTATGTATGTATGTATGTATGTATGTATGTACATTTAGGTGTTTAGGTCTAGGTAGGTAGATAGGTGGGTAGGAAGGTAGGTGAATGGGTTAGTAGGTAGGTTAGTATGTGAGTGGGTTGGTAGGTAGGTAGATTGGTATGTGAGTGGGTTGGTAGGCAGGTAGGTTGGTATGTGAGTGGGTTGGTAGGTAGGTAGGTTGGTTGGTTGGTATGTGAGTGGGTTGGTAGGTAGGTGTACACCAATAAGCTACTAATGCAGTATAAAAACATAATACGTTTAACCAGCTGATGAGCTAATTGAATCAAGTAGTATATTAATATGTTATTCTTTGTCTGGAAGTACAAACCATCGTGTCTCCATTTAATAGCAGTCAGGATTGACAATACAGCTTGTCGCCATACATTGTCTAGTCTATCTCAAACAGTAGACAGGCGTCTTGGTAATACATAACTACTACACAGGATTAACATTTTGTGTGTCAACTTCTTACTTTGTCAACTCAATATCTTATTAACTTTAACAATGTGTTCTATCTTATTTTTTCTTGATGTCGGTTTCTCACCAAAACCAATACTAATAAAGGAATACCACTTTCAAGATGAGAAAACAATAGTGAATAACGGACAAAGCTTTTTATTTGCTATTTCCCCGAGAGCTATTAAAATCTTTGTTATATAATGAACTCGTACCTCGTACTGTGGCATAGACACCGAGTCTCCAACAAGGTTTTAATAATTCAGTATTCTATTTCATTCCACAATAACGATGTTAACGGCCATTAAGTGTCATTAACTTTTCAGTAATGATCTTTTACTCGGCATAAATTATTGACAGTTTAACTTTATTGGCGTGGTCTTTCGTCATCTACGCCAAGAGGACAATTCGCTAATGTTGAAATAATCTTCTTTCTCAATAAACGAAATACGCTATCCGTCAATGCCATTATTGTTACATTTGAGATATTTTGTAGAGAATAGATAGGTTTGTTTCCACACAATCAGATGAACAAGATGAACATTCTATGAACCGAAAAAATGATTTACTTTCTCTGTGTTATACTCAAATTGACTGAATATTTTTACTTTCTCTGTGTTATATTCAAATTAACTTATGATAGCGGTTGTACGCAGAATCTATTATCTGCGGTCATATCAGGAACGTACCTGTACGTTGTGACGTCATTCCTGGTTGTCTGACTTTTAACAAACTCACATGTCAACCTTGGTCTGTAAACCAGCCAGTAAATTGTTAGTCAGTAAGTCAGTTACTTACCTACCTACCTAGTCAGTCAGTCAGTCAGTCAGTCAGTCAGTCAGTCAGTCAGTCAGTCAGTTAGTTAGTTAGATAGATCAGTCGTTCAGTTAGTTAGTTAGTCAGTCAGTCAGTCGGCCAGTCAGTCAGTCAGTCAGTCAGTCAGTCAGTCAGTCAGCCAGCCAGTCAGTCAGTCAGTCAGTCAGTCAATCAATCAATCAATCAATCAATCAATCAATCAATCAATCAATCAATTAATCAATCAATCAATCAGTAAGTTAGTTACTTACCTAGTCAGTCAGTCAGTCAGTCAGTCAGTCAGTCAGTCAGTCAGTCAGTCAGTCAGTCAGTCAGTCAGATCAATCGTTCAGTCAGTCAGTCAGTCAGTCAGTCAGTCAGTTAGATCAGTCGTTCAGTTAGTCAGCCAGTCAGTCAGTCAGTCAGTCGGTCAGTCGGTCGGTCGGTCGGTCGGTCGGTCGGTCTGTCAGTTAGTCAGGCAGTCGGTCGGTCGGTCTTTCGGTCAGTCTGTCAGTCAGTCAGTCAGTCAGTCAGTCAGTCAGTCAGTAGTCACCAGCTAGTTGTTATTTGTTGATCGGTAAGTCAAACGCCAGAAAAAAATGAAACCATTGATCAAATGAGAATTACTTTAATAACTCGTTTAAACGGAATTTGCAAACCGTCTGTGATTTATCTAGTCAAATCCAAAACACTGATGTATGTACATCAGTTTATCATTTTGTGTATTCGAACATGTTCTCATTTTGACAAATACAGTAATATGTAAAATTCAAACCCATTATCAGCGAAAATCGAAAAAAAAAACATTGGTCGCTGTAAAAACTTTTTAAAAGAAGAGATGTCATAATGACATATATAGTTAAGTCGTTTCAGAATCCATTATGGTCACCATATAAGTTAACCTACCGACAACTTGCGATATACGCGTGCGCGCGCGCACACACACACACACACTCACACACACACACACACACACACACACACACACACACACACGCATACATACATACATACATACATACGTACATACATACATACATACATACATACATACATACATACATACATACATACATACATACATACATAAAAATGAAAGAAGACGGGTTCGTTATTTCATAATGGGTTTACATTATGTATGTAAGAAGAATGGAGAAATAAGAATGAAACTCTATGTGTGTGTATGTATGTATGTATATATATATATATATATATATATATATATATATATATATATATATATATATATATATTATGTATGATAGCTCTCCAAGGTGATTGAGCACTCTACTTGGCCGGCGAAAGAAGAATGAAACTCTCTCTCTCTCTCTCTCTCTCTCTCTCTCTCTCTCTCTCTCTCTCTCTCTCTCTCTCTCTCTCTCTCTCTCTCTCTCTCTCTCTCTCCTCTCTCTCTCTCTCTCTCTCTCTCTCTCTCTCTCTCTCTCTCTCTCTCTCTCTCTCTCTCTCTACACACACTCATATATATATATATATTTTTTTTTTTTTCAATGTACCTATTGATCGTGACATATCCAGTATAATTGTGAGACTTTAAACTTAATCATCTTTTGTATGCATTGATGGATTTGTGTCTGTATTGGAGGACGCTGGCAAACACAGAACAATATGGCGACTACAATAGTTATGTCATAATTTTAAAGGCAAATAAGTTTCAATTGATCTTATCGATCGTTTGACAATTTACACAAGATAGCGGTATGAATTGAGGAGCGCCAGTCGCGACATGTTGAATGATTTACGACTTTCAGCGTTATCTGCAGTGTCGTCTAGACAGTGTTTGAATGACTGTATGTCTTTGTCAAATTACTTTGTTCTGTGAATGCAGTTGTGTTTGTTTTCATTTTCTGTCTGCTTCACATTGTAGGCGCCTTCCCGCCAATGTTCTTTGAACAAACTGTACTTTTCCGTATCTTGTCGGCAGATATCAACTTCCTTTTAGATGATACTGATTGAAGAAAAAATTGTGTTACTTTCTCTCCAAAATTATTTGACTAAATTTCATGTTTTCTGCGACTTGTTTGCACATATAAGTTTTGTTTTAAACTGGTACCATAGAAATTATACGTATTCGCTTTTGTTGTCAAAATGCTAACATAACATTTGACCTGTACAGGATTAATAACTCTTACGGTGTCGAACTCAGTTTGTGCAGCGTATGGGGGAAGACAGAGACTGTTGTGGGTGAACTTTCAGTCCAGCGGATCGCCAACACACACATTCTCTCATTATCATTTACTCTGTCTCTGTGTGTCTCTGCTAGAGCACGGATTTTCGAGGTTCCAGTTCGTTACTTGAACCCCGTAACACAAATTGTGTTGCCAATGAAACAGTTAAGTCATCGCGCGGACCTGGTCAGTTTTCTGGGGTTTTTTTTGTAAATGTATCCACTCTGGCAACCTATGAAGAACATATTGTATTCAGGGATATATGTCAGAGGGTATTTCCCATTATGCCTAGCAGTAGATCCTAATACATGTAGTAAAATGTATTTCTTTTTATTTCTAAGTGACTCACAGTATAGAATCAGCAGTGGCCCTGACATTTAATAGATTGAATTAGGCAGATTCGATGTGATCCAAAGATTGTATTAAAACATTCTGTAAGATATGGACTCGCAAATTCACCAGCACATTGGCCCGCAAATCCACAGCGACCCGTAAAATGACCCACACATTGCCCCACAACCCTCAAATTGAACCACAACCCATATCAAATTAGCCTGCAACCTGCAACACGCAACCCACAACTTATACATCATTTCTCAGATAGAGAAGAATGTGGAAGGTGTGAGTGTAAATCGGTTAGATCTTTATTGTTGAAGCAGACACGATACCATATTTGTGGGCCCTATGGGTGAAGTAAGCCATAGCATGTCTGAAGATGAAATGCGTGAGACTGAGACAAATCGTTCAGTCATGGGCATTATATTCAAAGACGACGATTGTCGAAAACAGTTTGGAGCAGTATTCAATTACCAGTCATTCAAATTATTTTACCTGCACAAGCTGCACGAGCTCAACAGCCCTCGAAGCAAATATCGTTGATACAGTAAAGTATTTAAAAAAATATAAAAAAAATATCAAAGGCATTAACAAATTGGTGCAAGCACCAACTGATGGCACGAAGAACTGCTGTGGAACAGGACATTTTTAGTATCAATTTTTTAGACCAACAACTAAAAGAACTGGCAATTGCATTTGTTGACAGTTTCTTTGTTTGGTTCTCCTGTACACAAGTTGTTCCTATTGAATTGAGAAAAAGTGTTTTACGCTAAGTCTTCATCAGATGAACGTGAATGCTGTTTGTGATGACGTGGTTACACAAATTTGTATGCACCATGTCCCCATTTGAATGTGACCAGTTATCTCAAAATCTGTGTTCTTTCGTCGGTCTAATATGAATGAATGAATGAATGAATGAATGAATGAATGAATGAATGAATGAAATTTATTTCACCAGATAACAAACATAAGCTACACTCTCAAAGAACATACATATGACACAAATATTTAAAATAAATACAAAAGAAATATACAATTGTTATCTGATGATGTGGACCATGGAAACAGTCCAGCGGAACTAGTCTTGTCCATGGCCAGTACATTTTTCTACATTTCAAATCGATAATGGCACGCAACAAACTTGCAGAAGAAAAGTAAATCAAAAGTACACACAGCACACACACACACACACACACACATGCATACACCTCTATATACATTAACTCAATAATGTAAAGTTCTGAAAATAAAGAAAATAGTTACACAAATGTACTCAATCGCATAAATATATGCTATACTATAGTGGTCTGAGTCCTGTCGTGCTGCCCATAACTAGACGGGTATAAGTACAATAGACACCGCTTAAAATATAAAGCGATGGCTAGTATATCATTTATGAATTGAAGATTAGATTGCGTTACTTTCCAACCAAATGAATCACACAAATTTTATTGTCTTTCTGTAAATTTGTGTCACGTTTTTGACTGGAAGCATAGTAATTAACCACATTTATCAAATATTGGTTCAAAAGTCATCACATGTGCCAAAAAATGAAAATACATAATCAGTGTTCATATTTTTCACGAGTGGTGGGGAGGTTAATGAAATCCTGAAGCTACAAGGGCTATAATTACGTTTGATAATGTGATATAATACGAGTGTGGCGTATTGCAGGATTAGGTATGTACAAAGAATAATTCAATGTTTGGCATCTAAGACTATGCCTTGTTCGACTTTTTATGGTACCCACAAAATTATATTTACGGCGTTATTCATATGCAAATTAGTAATTGGAATAAAATAAGATGATCCAGATATACAACAACAACAAACAATAAAGTTGCGAACTGTGCTTTCTTTGATTCATTTGTCACCATGGTGATTTCATCAACAGACGGGTATAAAGGACGATCGCATAATGTCACACGAGCTCAATCAATCGTTCGTTTAGGACAAAACCAGCTCCCTCCTCCCTCTAAATAAACGTCCACAAGTGTGACATCACACGTTTGGATATGATGTAAACCATGATGAAAACTGTAGCGGTCCCACCCACGATCGATGCAGTGTAAAACATGATGGTAAACATGAAGTTCCATCCTTATGAATCTGTTTACTGAGTTGATGGTAAACACATCAAAATACTCACGGAAACCCAGCATTACTATTAAATTTTATCAACTTATCAACATCTCAATAGTAAATACAGAAGCTTTTATCATTGAAGGCGTGGAAGGTTTCGAAATTCGGTTGGAAAAGCGAAATTGAAGTTCAGCATTGCATTGACTTAAGACCCCCCCCCCCCCACCCAAACGAACTAAGTTCGCTTGAGCTTGTGTGACATTGTTAGCTCGTCCCTAAGGTAGAGACTCGGTTTGTCCTACTCAGAGAGACTTTAGAGTTTCAATTATAGGCGCCACGGTGTTTCTTACATCTAACACAGCAGTTTTATTACAAATTACACAAATAAAATACTGATAGCGAGCACGCACATTAAATGTTACATTAATCTCACTGTGAACACGCATAAAAAGGTTTGTGTTTGAACCTTTCATTGTTTCATGAGACAGTGATGTTGATTTGTGTTCGCAGTGAGATGTACATCACGTGACGTGTCTAAACCCATTGTTTCACGAGTACATTATCCACATGATTGCATCGACCTTGTGTAGTATATTGCACTGTTTTGGTGCAATATCCAAATATTTCACTGATACGATGCAAGATGAAGACAATGCTCTACACTATGAAAATTATGCGTTTGTTGAACATCTTATCAAAACTTGTATAAAGAACAGAATGTGGCATATATAGTTTTAAGTATTATGTCTCAAACATTAGATGCAATAATTGTAGCATTTAGTGTTTCCTTTTATTTTTAATTTTTGGGGCCTTTGTTCTTCCGGGGGTTGCTTTACTGCAAACCCAGGAACAATAAAAAAAAGACTCAAAACCAAAAAGCGATAACTCAAAAATAAAGACAAATGATTAAATGTGATTGGTGTGAACGCGGTGTACGTGTAAGTGTACGTGTTACTTATCAGTGGCTTATTGAACTAAAGTCGGGCTATAGTGCAGATCTCAGACCACTAAAGTGGTCGAGTGCAGATATAGCACCAACCTCGTGTTCCGCTTGAGTTCATAAATCATTACTTATGTTATATGATTGCTTGCGATTGGTGGCTGTACATTGTTTTATGTAATTTGTAACAAAAACAATTGTGAGACGTAAGAAACATCGCGTTGCCTGATTGAAACGCTATAGTCACTCTGGTTTGGTAGTATATAATGGAAGCAAGTTGAATTGAAATGAAACGTTGTGTGGCTAAACAAAGACCTTACTAACTTTGTTACATCTACAAGTTATCGTCTGACGACACAAAAACTATTTTATGCATCTCCTGGCGAAACAAAAAACTTTCCAAAGTTGCTACATATTCTTTATCTTTAATTAGCATATCGTCAGTCATACATCATAAATGGTAATTACATATACTTTTCAGGCATATCGAAGGGTTAATATATATATATATATATATATATATATATATATATATATATATATATATATATATATATATATATATATATATATATATATATATATATATATATATATAATATGTCCTAATCTATATGTAGGTCCTTTGAGAAAACCAACGAAAAATAATCATTCAGAAATCATTTTTTTATCCCGTCACAAGTTCAACTCTCGTGTAAAGATTACAATTGTGATTTTTAGCAATGATAACTGTCTGGAAATCATTCGATATTCTTATCTCTGGTTATAATGTCATGAAAAAATATATCCAAATGCATACCTGATATCAAATACAAGAAATAGTAACGAATGCTAACATATTAATATTCATAGTATCTAGAGATAGCTAATTACAGAATATCTCAGATGGTAGACTATAGCCCCTGAGTTAGCTATGTTGGTGTAAAATGCAAAAATGCCCTTTACTTTCTTTGCATGTGCCGCCGTTATCTGTGCAGATCGTCACAAATCGTATGCATCATTTGTGTATGTGTACTTTTTCAGACATATCGAAAGGTTAAATGTAAAGATTGCACTACAAATTTTGTCATACAAAACGATAAGATGTAGCGATTGTCAAAAGATTGTCGTGGCGCCAGATGATAAAATGTAGCGATGTTGATAGCCAGTGTTTTGTTCAACCACACGAAAAACAAGCTTCAGTCATTGTATTTTACAAAGACATGCAAAAGAACTTGGCGCACTAACTCAGGGGCTATAGTCTACCATCTGAGATAGTCCTTTCTGATTTTATCTATTACTGGATACTATGAATATTAATATGTTAGAATTCATTAATATTTACAATTCCTTGATATTTGATATAAGGTATGTATTGTGATATCTTGTTTTCATGATACCATGATAACAGATAAGAATACACCCTGAGTGATTTCCAGACAGCTATCCTTGCCCAGAATCAAAATTGTAATCTATACATGAGAGTTGAACTTGAGAAGGGATAAAAAAAAAGATGATTTGTGTATGATTGCTTTGATCGATTTACTTAAAGCGCCTATTCACATAGAATAGTACCTATCTATTGTTTTACCCTTCGATATGCCTGAAAAAGTATACGTTGTTGCAATGTATATGATTTAGCGATGATCTGCTAACAGATTTGAAGATACAGGGCGCATATTTGTGGCTCAGGCTAAGATCATGTAGCAACGTTTGAAAGATTATGCTAAGGTGGAAAAGTAGTGTTAGTAAAATCGTTGTTTAGCAAGACGATACAACCAAAATCATGAAACCTGAAACAAAAAGTTGCCTGGCTGGACACAATTGGCCGATCCCCGAGATTGATTGACAAATTCCATTGACCAATCAATGAGCGTTATTCCGCCATGTGTACTTGCACGTGTCACAGCCTACGACAAACCATGCAAAACGTGCGAAGTTGTCGTAGAAGCAACGGCAACTAAGGTGGGCGTGGCTACAGTGCTCAGGGCGATCGGTCAATTCTTACTGACATTAGTCATCGTCTGGCGCTACAAATATCTTACCAAAGTTGCTTCTTTAATCATCTGTCGGGACATACATCTAAAAACCATTGCTACGTTTTCTTTGCGCCGATAGTGCTCTAGCATCAGTTACAAATGGAGTGGATAAGGACATCAATGAAAGTAAATCTAAAATCTAGTACCATTATCATTTACAAATGGATAAGGACAGCAATGAAAGTAAATTAAAATCTGATACTTTTGAGACAGTCAATTGACTAAAATGTAATTATCGTACTTCAATTCATGTCATGCCAGACGAAAACATGTGAATTCGATTCTTTGTGAAACCAAATAATGACATCTCGGAGATATCTGTATGACCAGACGATAAAATGTAGCAATGTTTTATCAGGTTTTGTGATTTTTGTTGTAAGATGTAACAATGTTAGTAAGGTTTTTCTTCGGCCGGACAATGTTTTGTTTGAAAATGACAAAAATCTGTCACTGAACTGTTTGGCGTAATAAATATAATAATAATTATATCATTTTTGTATCATATCTGAACACCTCGTGAGAGTTGTACTCGTTGCTAGCCATGATTCAGAATATTTTAGTGGATAGAATAAGATAAGAATTGAAGTCCAATTTAAATAAAAAATTAGTGGGGCCCATACAGCTACAGATTGTGCTCTTTTAACGAAAATGACACGTATATATGTAGTCCACTGGGTAATGTAGTGAGGCGATGTTTACACTCATGACCATGAGTGTAGTGAGAAAGAATCTACAATGACGGCAAATGTCATCGTATATGTACCAAGAAGTGATTGATGTAGCTATCCATATATCGATATACTAAACTATACGACTAATAAACACTTGAGAATTAGTAATTTGATTGAAACAAGAGTTGTTTGTCCTCGTAAATGTAATATTATTCTAATTCGTATTTTACGCTCCAATTGTTGCCGGTGGGGAAAGTAAGTAAAGAAGCAATCGAGACCCAATCTCATCAAATGTCATGACAAACATTTACATTTGGGATAAAATTTCACTCAATTTCTGTCACATAGACTGTGCAAAATGATGTGATATTGCAGATAGTATGACCGATCACGAGGTCTTCCACTAAGAGAATATTGATATTTGCTTTTTTTCATTATTGAGAGTGAAAACAATTGCACTTTTATGATGTTGTATCGATGTACACATGTGACAGGCATAGTTCGTGTAGTGTATAAGTGGTGTCCCTTTATCCTTCACTCATGACATGTTTGAAAAATGGCGGCGCCATAGTAATTGTAAATATTTGTCGATATCCTCAGTTTAAAATCCAAATTTTTGACATACATTTATTGATATTGTTGATTTGTATGATTCAAGTCTAAAATGATGATAAATTTTATCTGAAAGTTAGAGAGAAACAACGACTTATCTAAATCGATTTCGGCGGGAAAGACATGATGTGGCATTGACATCGTCATTGAAGATATGTGAATATCATTGCTTTCTTATGAAGTTTCTTTAATATTTCGTATCGTATCGTAGGCATGGAGAATGATTAAGTTCAAAATGCAAATAGTCAAATTTGCTCATATGAGTAGCAGTATTTTGAAATAAGGCTTTTAATATGGTACTGAGTAGTTTTCGTCAATGCTTTCTGTTAATGTTGACCGTCAAGGAATATTCTTTAAAAAAAATTTAAAAAAATCCTAAACGTGTCTTTCGATCGAAGATAATCTTACTGTCGATCAATGTGCTCAATTAATTTGATTCGACAAGCTTTGGCTATGGCAAAGCTGTGGGCTAAATGCAAAACTTTCTGTTGTTGCCTGTGACATTTTAAAAGATAAATGAAAAAACGAAATACTCCGAAAAGAAGGCCGAAAGGCCCCAGCCGACAGCAGGTAGAATGACCTAGGGCAACGCAGTCCCTTGACTGCTCATACAATCTTACTAGTCTTTAAGATGGCAGCAGTTACTTAAAGCAGTGAAAATCATATCATCTGAAACATGGCGTCGTCTCTGTCTGACTCAAAAAAAAAATGATTCTAGCATTGCTACATTTCATCTTCTTGCTCGAAAAATTCTTACTAAAATTGCTACATTACTAAATATACCTTGGCAGGTCGACGACAAGCACACGAGTAACTATCTCGTAAAGACAATGTCGTCTCATCAAAGAAACGACAGCAATGTCGACAAAGACAATGTGATGTAACAATATTCAATGTTTTACTTAGACGATGAAATGTAGCTATGTTAGTTAGATTTTTGTTGAGTTGGACCATGTACCGTAGCAATAAGCTTATCAGTAGGCTTTTGGTTTAGTCATAAGATGAAATTTAGCTAGCAAGATCGAAAATCTTACCAACACTGCTTCTTTTCATCGTCTTGAGGGACAACTTGAAGAATCTTTCCAATAGCATCTTTGTCTGAGTCACTGTTTTCTTAGCGGATCGTCGCCAAATCATAAGCTTATACATTGTAACAAAGGATTTTCTTTTCAGGTAATTATGTCAATAGCTTAAAATGTAACAATGAGACTTTAATTTTTGTTGTTGCAGACGATCAAATGTAGCAACGTTAATACGATTTTTGTGGCGCCAGATATAAAATGTAGCAATGTTATTGTCGAGCTTTTAACTTCACTAGTTTCCATTATAATAGTCGTGTACATATTAATGTCTTATACATTTTAGTCAGTAGAAACTTTGACATAGAATAAGGGCGAGAAATTCAGAAAATTGCCAAAACTGATCAGCCTCGTTTTACTTTTACCTAAAATGCAAATGATCTGATATTGTGGATATCAGCAGTGACTGATAGCTATGTCTTGTCGATTGAGATCATACTAACATTGATTTTGAAAGAAATCGTTTGACGATAACATTGAAAAGCTGGTATGTACCAGCGAATATATCCACGAATTAACAAATGTCGAGATACAGGATGCATACTAATATGAAGTGTATAGTAATAAGCAACAGAGGCATGTTTTGTGATGGTCTATTTTTTGTGTTGTTAGCTGTTTGTGTTCATAAAAGACCAATCTGATAAATCAACCTCTAACATATCTGGAAATATTCGTAGTACCGTCTTTAATTTTGTTATAGATTTCCTGTCGAAAAATTGTATTAAACAAATCAGAGTCTTAGATGTTCATTTGAAAATATTATGAATTTGGATCCATGCAATCATAAACTAATTAACCTTACCCAGGAGTCACAAACGTTGATATTTTTTTAACAGCTCATGAGATATTTGTAAAAGTAGAGCATACTAGCGGATCGACCTAAGGTCACATCTTAACGTGACTGTACAACTGTTTGTATAGATGGCATTGACTGAATACAGCATCTTCGATCGTGACAATGACAATGCTGCTAACATTGATTCTATATCAAAGCAATGGTTCTACGATAGTGCAAAGATCCATCTGTTTCTACACAAGACAGGAATTCTTATGACTCAAACAATTTCGTACAGTGTGTTACACTATGTGTATAAGAACTCTAGAATAACTCTATGCACTCTATTCAAGCGATATAGTGTGAACTCGAACTACAGAATGAATAGAATCTGCGACAAAACTGAAAGTCAGAATCAAGGTATTTACACACGAACCACGAAATACTGGTAAGAAGTACACCGTATACAGTAGATTTGTGAAATATCAAAAACGAAAATTAAGTTGTCTCCGTCATGCCTTGTTTATCAGTTTGTTCTGACTAAAACATAATTTAACGAGGTTTAGTGAACTTGAACATTATTGATAGCGCTTTGTCTTGTAGTATGTATGTATGTATGTATGTATGTATGTATGTATGTATGTATGTATGTATGTATGTATGTATGTATGCATGTATGTATGTATTTATGTATGTGTGTGTGTGCGCGCGTGCGTGCGTGCGTGCGTGCGTCTCTGTGTGTGTGTGTGTGGGGGGTAGGTAGATAGGTAGGTAGGTAGGTAGGTAGGTTATTAGGCAGGTAGGCAGGCAGCTTGGTAGATAGGTATGTATGGTCAGACGGTCGAATGGATGGATGTCAAATGCCAACCTCTGCATATTGTTCTCCTTAGTTACAAGGCTTCGTTTTTTGGTCGTTGTTTTCAATTTACATTAACCTGCGCGAAATGAAATTTATTATTAAAGATAGTAAGTCAAACTAAAGACTGTAAAACCTAATATCTAACAACATATTATCAGTAAAACATGCAGTTGACCCATTAAAATATGGTCAAAATGACCCGAACTAGAATAGCGGCCATTGAATATATGCGAAATTCAGGGTGTGAAATTATTAGCATGTGCTCAATTGACGTTTCTATGGTTAACCCATATAACGAATTGAAATGGTCACGTGAGAATGGTTTTAAGCTGTTTGTCGACGTTCATAGATACTATCATACCACTGCAATACAAAGAGTGGTCTAACCCATTAACACAAGAACTATGCAGTATCTAAGAAATCTGAACACTCTTCCACAGTAGGAAAAATCGGAGTATTGCGGGCCTTTTCCCACCACCTCCTCTTAATCCCTTTTCTGACCTTGTGTCCTCAGAGTACCGCCCCTTCCAATATTGCTTCTCTTCAAATTATCTTAGCTTGTTTAACCATCAACATGATTCCGTCTTCTTTATTCAGTAAACTTTCTTATCGAAAACATGCTTTCTCTGTGTCTAACACACCGACAAATGGTCCCATCAAATACTTATAAATCTCCTGTGATTCATTTTTAATTTTTTTTTCTTTTGAGATCTGTGCCCGATTCGCTCCGGGCATTCATCATAAATAAAAGTTAATTTGTCAGACGTCACTTTCGTTCAATCGATGGAAAGAGAACCCTATTCATCGTAGCTCAACTGTCACATTTTGTCGTCTGCGCGTTTGGCGTCATCATGATCAAACTTTTAAAATTCTAAAATGCCCTGGTTGTTGTTTTTTGTTCTTATCCACATGTGATTCGTTTTAAAAGGAAAGTTACCCACTAAGGGCCATTTATTTCAAAACAACAAAATTCAAATTGTCGCCCATCCCTTAGGACAAATAGAAAATTGATTGAAATGCGGCGAGTTGAAGCATAGATGACATCCAAGAGCTTGCCTGCGGTCACAAATCCATTTCATTTTCATCGCACTTTTCCCGCTCTTTTATAGTGTGTATGAAATATAGGTGCCGTGCTGTCGCACTGCACTCATGGTACACCAATTTTCATCATATTTAAATTGTGCTTTAGAAAGCATGTCGCCACAGGGAAACAATCAGATATGTGGTATTTGATTTTTACCCGTCAGTCGTTAGTATTGCAGTTAACAAGCAAAATTCGGTTCAACTGATTACCTACCCCAACTAAAAGCCCTTTAAACTCGCGTTTGTAAACAGTTCGATTAGAGTTTGCCAGTCTAAGAAATTGTATTTTAAGCACTGTCTCGTTCCTTTTATTCTTGACAATTCATCTATTCGCCCATAGTCATGTTTGAAAAGAGGGAAAATAACGTGTAATACATCATTCTGTGCTGGAAAGGACAATTTCGATCTAATTCATTTTTTCCGTGGACATCATGTCTGTGTATGTATTGTTATGTATTTAATAAGAAGTGAGGTATTTAAAGAATCACTTTGAGCTGGGAATGAAAAACGTCGATTTAAGATTCTTTTGCTAGATTAGTTTCATTTTTAGATCTTGGAAACTGTCCTCATTGTTTCCTCTTTCAAAGACAGCCAATATCATTTAACACACGCTAAGATTTAGTTATCTGTATTTTGTATTGTAAAATACATCGAAATCTGGTGATCAACAAGAACTGATTTGTTGCATAGTAGCTGCACAATGCTTTATACGAAATGACGAGGTCAAACCAAAGGAGAAACTCCAGCAAAGACGAAGGGACATAAATCGTATCAACATAATACTTTTTTTTGTGCACATGTCTTTAATAAGACGATTATGAACAGTCAGTAGGCTGTGTATCAACAAGAACTGACGAGCTCGGAATTGCACACGCAAACTAACGAAGCGAAATTCGTTTCTTCACCATAGATGGGTGAGGGGGTGTGGGGAGGTTCAACTCATTTCATTGATAAAACGAAACGTTCAGTTACTTTATGGTCAATGTTTCTTAGATGTTTTTGACAGCGTGCTATGTGCAACCGACATTTGTAATAATTGCCAATATTTGTTAGTGCTACCGGCATTCACCAAATAAAACCTTTGAGCTTTGAAATATGTGCAAACCGTCTGAACTTTGATAGTGTTTGAACCGTTACAATCTATTTTCCACGATCAAATTCCCCAGTGCATCGCCAGCCATAATATGTTCTTGCACTTCCGATCTTGTAATCTTTCGTCAACCGGGGAAGGCGATCAATCTCAACAAAAAAATGTTAATTTTGGTAATTTCTATTTGTATACAACAATTTGCCAGTCCCTCTGTCACTTAGCGCCAAATGTAGAACATTTAGTTTCCTGTGTACTTCAATCAAAAACCAGTGATATTTCTTATTAGCATGCACACAAACAATATATATATATATATATATATATATATATATATATATATATATATATATATATATATATATATATATATATATATATATATAAAGATGGCAAGAGTCTCCGAGTCGAACGTAAAAAAACTTTCTTGTAGGAAGACCCACGTTATTTCATGTGTTTGTATAGGCAATTATGCATTTTCAGCCTGTGCTTCTTTGTTTGATTATGAATGAGTGTGATCTACTATTTTACTCTAGATCGGACTTCGACCAGAAAGTTGTGTTAGTACACGACACAACAGTCTGAAACTCTTTCAATTGTGGGTTCTTAGATTTGTCTCCAAGTAAATTTTCATAACCCCACGTGACAATTTCTCTGCCAAATAGTATCTACCCCATACAATGTTTGTTTCTCAAAAGCATATGGAAAGAAGTTTGCACTCAGCGGTACAGTAACTGTGAATGTCTGCATGGTTCAAATCCCAAAATTTGTAATTCATTTTACAACGTCAAACTGTGTGCATGGCATTTATATATGTTTACAATAATGTTACTAACAGGTGTATGTTTATGTTACACGTAGCGTGCGATTAATTCATACGTGCTAACAAATTAACAGCAATAATCTAAATATCAGTATTCATGAGCCCAAAAAATTATTTTAAAAAAGAACTTCAAGAACTGAAGTCGCTGGGGTAGTAATACGCTGACTAAAACATCCCTACCCCTCTCCCCCCTTCACATTCTTCTCCCACGCATTTTGAAATATGAACTATAAGACGACATTGACCTTCAAATCCGCATCGTGACCTGGATTTCAAGAATAAAATCCAGAGAACAGTTAGAAACACTGTACAACAATAAAATGACTTATATACTGAAATAATATGCTGAATAAAAATAAAAATAATAATGATAAAATTTATAATAAAAAATTATATGTTGTGTTCATTCAATGCCACATAAACGTGAACTCTATATTTATGTTTACAAGGCTATGCAATTACTAATCGTTTGCTTTCCCGCCAAAATATGGACACTTTTTTTATCGTAAATTACTTTCCCGCCAAAATATGGACACATTAATTTTTTCAGCTTTGTTATCTGAGGACCAGCTGATATTTTGAGGGGTTTATATACTATGTGACTTCTATCACTGGGGGGGGGGGGATGCTGTCTGTTGTTTCAGTAGAAACGCATACAATTATATATAAGTAAATTCAGCAATTAGTTTTACCCTATTCTATGAATTCGAAGTATAAGAACGAGTGCCTCTGATGTGACCGATAACTAAAGTAAAATAAATTTCGCCATATATAAACCCCTACACAAATATCATTCGGTCCTCATATAATAACTTAAAGTTCATATAATATATAATATAATATATTTATATTTTTAACGGACTGTGTCCATTCCAGGAATTTCAGACGCGTTCTATTCAGAACTTGAATATAAAAATCTACTTGTTAACATAACGTATATTTAGTTCTAGGCACAACAAGCATTTCACTTGACACAGGTCACGTGGTTGGTTTCCTGTCTGTGAATCAACCCCATAGTAGTAAGTATATTTGATAGAGACCATCAAACCCTCCTACCGTATACGAACAAGGAAAATTCCATAATCCGGGGCATTTCCATTAACCTGTGCATACATTATGTCATCTAGGTACCTGTTTGGTCGATCAATCTCGATGCCAGAATATAGCACTAAAAGTAGAATATTATACCATGAACAAGCCAAGTTGAACAAAAAATATAGAATTTATACCCTGGTTGTCCTACGTCATCACTGTCTACATCACTGATTCTGCTGTGTTCGAAATATGAGTCAAAACTTCACGATCAAAATTCCCACTACTTTCCCCGATCTTTCTTTGATATTAGTGGCGCTGGTATAATCGTGACCTAAGGGGTTTGTCATTACGAGTCGCTACAGAGCCCCCTTAGGTCTCTCGTATTTTCCTTGGCTGATGAACGAAGACAAATATTGGGGAATGACATCTAAAAGTTACGTATTGTATTTTCCAGAACTTATATACTGATTAGAAGTGATATGCTGAATACAAAACAAAATTCATAAAAAACAAAAGTGACAACAAATATTGTATGTTATGTTGTTCGTTCAATGCCACATAACAGTTAAATCTATATTTATTTTTACATGGCCATTGAAAATAGTAATCATTTGCTTTCCCGCCAAAATATTAACACATTTTTTCCCATTGAAAAATTTACTACATATCAACTTTATTTTATATCTCACTAAGATACGTGACCGTTTTTGATTAATTGCTATCAAATGTTGGCGTATAAAGGACTCACATCTTTAAAAAAATATAAATATTTGAACAAGACAACTACCAACTACCAAAACATATTAGTCTCCGTACATAATTATTAAAACATCGAGAACAAGCTAGGTTTCCTCTCATTCGCGCTGTAGACAAGTCTCTGTCTGCCGGCTCGAAGCAAATCCTACTTCCATTGCTATGTTTTGTCATCTGGCGCCACAAAAATCTTATTAACGTTGCTAAATCGTCTGGCACGACAACAACAGATTGAAGTACAATTGTTACATTTTAATATATTGATATTTATGAAAAAGTAATATGGTATTACAATGTGTAAGATTTGGCAACGATCTGCCAAGGTAATGAAGGACCATGCAATGAATATGCAGCAATGCTAGAAAGATTGTTATCACACCAGACGGTGAATCTAAGAAGTGTTTGACTGGTAATAAATGTCTTTGTCATACCAGACAATAAGATGTAATAATATTATTATTAGAATGTGTGTATTGCTAGACGAGGTTTTGTTTCACGTCAACTGGCTTCCATTGTAAGATAGCAATGCGACTTGAAAGAGTCTTAAATACCGTACATTTGAACACAGGTAGTAAAACTTACCCAGCTACCTCAAAAGAGCAACAATTACTTTGTCGAAGCACCCTATCTTACGACCCCTTTCTCATTCGACAACACAAATGTAATCGTTACGCCGTCATAAAATAACCATTTATAAACACTATTTATTTCCTCCGTGTCAAAAAGCATCTTAAGAAACACTTGCTGAAGATATTTACACCATCTTGAAATAGTTCCACATATGCCGTGATGTTAGACGCATATACCGTATGGCGTTGTGTTCATCAGAAAATATATATACCGATTATTTTTTGATTTTAGAATATTTTACAAACTAACGAGTCTCCGACTAATGTTACTTTATCAAGGTACGGTTAGTAACATTATATAAGTTTTGACATGCGACCATAGCAGCCCAATTAGAAATTGAATATCGGTATTGTTTTCCGAGCATGACATGCAATCTTGAGGAATACGGTAATAAGCGAGTAATGGATTATTTGTGGGTGAGATCGATATGGATAATTTCCGTCTGTCTACGTACCGAGACGTTAAGATACGTGAGTTTTTTACTCTAATTTTGCGGTTACAGAGGTTTGCAATTTCCTCTTGCCCCGAGGACGTGAATCTATGGCTCCAACATTTTAACAACTCGTTTATTCTTGTCTCTTTGACTGTCACAGAAATATTATGTAAATAGATTTCGTGTTCAAATGTCGTCATCCTCAACAACAAAATATTACTAAAACCAGTAAATCCCTCTTGTAACGTCACACACACGCAAATTACTATCCTTATTATTTCAATATTAGGTTTTAGAGGTCGACATTGCGGATATTACAGAATCTAGTTTGGGGTTTTGGTATTTAAATCACCCCTCACCAATATAGTAGAGTACGAGATATGTCAACACCTGTTGATAGTTTACAACTTGATGAGGTATCATCTCCGCTATCAACTTCAAAAAGTAATATCAACGTTGTCCATCGCAGCTGTCATATTCACAGTAATACAGCAGACGCCATAATACCTGGGTTATTTCATTCACTATTCAATACAATATCATATCCAACACATCATGTTTTAATCCTACACATCATAACGTAGTATAAATGAGTTTATTTGTGGTGTCATTTAACTTCAAACAGCTGTTAAATTGTGTCAGACTTAATTTGCTATTTAAGAAAGATTTTGATTTATGATCAGTTTATTATGCTTATGCTCATTATACGAACGTTTGATTAATCTTACATGCCACAGTCGGTTGGTATGTTTTAATCTAAGTATTAACTTTCCTTTCAGTTTGTATTACAATGTATGTATGTATGTATGTATGTATGTATGTATGTATGTATGTATGTATGTATGTATGTATGTATGTATGTATGTATGTGTGTGTGTGTGTGTGTGTGTATGTATGTATGTATGTATGTATGTATGTATGTATGTATGTATGTATGTATGTATGTATGTATGTATGTATGTATGTATGTATGTAATCATACAGGCAGGTAGGTAGGTCTAGGGGTAGGTAGGTAGGGCGTTCATTCCTCTGTTCTACATTACTCTATCTGTAATCACCACCACCACCACCACCACCACCACCACCACCGCAGTCGTCGTCGTCGTCGTCGTCATCGTCATCATCATCATCATCATCATCATCATCATCATCATCATCATCATCATCATCATCATCATCATCATCATCATCATCATCATCATCATCATCACCATCATCATCATCATCATCATCATCATCATCATCATCATCATCATCATCATCAAACAGGAAACATTTATTTCATGTTGAAACCCTGTTACAATTAGAAACTAGATAATGGATTATCAGTTTCTAATTGAGAAAGAAAGAGAGAGAGAGAGAGAGAGAGAGAGAGAGAGAGAGAGAGAGAGAGAGAGAGAGAGAGAGAGAGAGAGAGAGAGAGAGAGAGAGAGAGAGAGAGAGAGAGAGAGAGAGAGAGAGAGAGAGAGAGAGAGAGATTAAGAAATAAACGTACGATTGAAAAAATAAGTAAACCAAATCAAATTATGTGCTCAAAGAATACTACTCGAAGGCAAATACGAAATGCCGGACACATTTGTAACAAACAATTAAGTATGCACATCTGCAAAAACATTATTTTACAATGCTTACGGACACCCACGACCCTCGTACAGTCAGCCGTACACAGACTCTTACACTTACCCTTACTCCCGGCCCTTAGTGCATTCCACTCCCGCCACAATACACACACACATACGCAGACGCACATACATACACATACATACATACATACATACATACATACATACATACATACATACATACATACATACATACATACATACATACACTGTCTGCCACCTTCCTACCATATCTTTAATGTAATACTGAAATAATTCATTACACATCAAGAACCATTCTATTTTCCTCTGAATTCAAAATTACATCCCGTGGTTTAGTACGAATTCTATTCCCTCTTACAGATTCTTATACGTATACCATGACATAAAAATGGTACACGACTTACATCGAAATTAGTGTTAAGAATGCCAGCATCTTGTAGTTGCCAACCCCGACACAATAAACCATAATCAGATTCGGTTTCAGAATGGGACATGATGAGGATTCTAATCAGGATCCATTCTTCCTTATACAATTTATCAGCTGGGTTCTAACATATTCTGTTAGCTTCACTGCTTCAGGAAATGAGAATATCGCTATTTTATGCCTCTAATGACAGGGACACTCAGATATCCTGCTTAGCTAATTTATTCTTTTAATTCTAAATCTACATCCAATTTATTAGTCTAGTGTTGTATTTCCTGTCTATTAATGTACGTAAAGTCGGACTGAGCCTGTATCACATCGTACAAATATCCAGTGTGGGAAGTTAGCGGGAGACGGATAGAAAGCGACAGATTTTCTTTAATATTTCACTTTTTTTGTATGATATATATGTAGAACAGTTAATAAAACATGCTATTGGCACGCTGCCATAGCGCATTTATAATATTGTATAAATGCCATAAGGAAGTTTCACCCACAACTTTAGAATTACGTTACATAATTTATTTATTCATTTACTATTTTGACGACATTTGAAAGCGCGCCAAACTGTTATCGTTTATTTTGCAACTCGCATGATTCAATGAAATGTATTTCTACAAAGAATTTCGTCATATTTTATCCCGACACATATTTGACGACATTTGAAAGAGCGGCAATAGCCAATAATTTGGTATGTATTGAATATTTAAATCTGTAGATTTCAAGCGAAAATAAAACAAATGAATGTCAGGTTTATTGAAGATTGTTCACAACTAACCCGTGAGAAATAAATACTAAATTATGTGAGTTTTAATACTGATAGCAAAGAGATATTCATCACAAATCATTGCCGGAAATCATTGGAGTAAAGTGGCGACAACCGCAAGAACTATCACTCAAATACCAGGGAACAGCTGTCATGAATGCGCAAATATGAAGAATATACAACAGCTGATCGCAACGACGGCTTATCGTATACAAGTTGAACTATCTATGTAAACATGCAATAAATATATATATTTATTTATTTGAAAAAGGGTGATTTACACATGATTCAATAATAATGATTGCAAAGGGTGAGACAAACCAGTTTATGATGTATGCTATTGTAAAATGATCGTCAGAAAGGTTATCTGCCACGAGATATGTTTTAATTTAGAATATTTCTTTAGTTATATGGTTTATTAATGAACCCATTAATACATTTGTTTGTATGGTAAAAATCTACTGGTAGCAAATCTTAGACCTCCTAGTCTGGGAGTGATCAAATATCTAAGGATATGGCTAGTTTTCACATATAGTGTTACAGGTATGTAGTCAAACGTGAGATTGAACTTGTTGTCTGCATATGCAAATTTGTAAAGCACGCCTTATACCATATCATATGCATGTTGACTAGTGCCTTGAAGAGGGCATAAAACCTTGCTAGAAATTTACTTTCTCTACAACCAACCTGACGTAAATCCCGACGTCATCGATGTATCTAAAATTATGTCGTCGCACCATTCATCATTTAGTTTGCCTAAGTTTGTTATATAGATCTCTCAGTTACCAGTACTGATGTTAAATGTTTCAGTAAGTAGTGTAGCATATAGCGACCCACCAGGGTCTATGTGTAGCATAACTAATAATTCTTCATGTGGTACATATAAATAAATCATTAAGAAAATTCTGGGCTGTGCACCTTTAACTAGCACGAAATGTCTTACTTATACATTGCATGCATTCATCTAAAATGCTGTAACACGACGGAAGAGATCAATGGCTATTATATGTAACCGCTACAGTCTTCAGAGAGCTTTGATGCTTTACCAAGTTTAACACGCTATTGTGTGTTTTGTATAACAACGACCTTGAAACGCAATATAGATAGCTCCAGAGAGCTTGCCAAGGGCAATTCATTACTCCACCTCCCTTTATTTCTCTTCATTTTTTTTTCAATTACTTGGAATTGGTCTGTCGGACAACAAAAGATGAAAGTGGTGTATACGTCTACGTTGCATCTTCTCCTGGGTATTACTATTTAGATCTGTAAATTTGGCGGCTTTGGTAAAAAGATTTTGTTGCCTTGGAGATTCGAGTGCTACTAAGATCTCGATTTTCTCTTATTGTTGGTCATGGAATCGACGTTCGTGTCAAATTGTAATAGCAAGTCGATGCGACTGAAGCTCGGGCGAATATCATGTCATGTACAATATTAATTATGTCATGGCTTCCATGTGTTCAAGTTGACTCATTTGGTGGTTCAGGATTCGTTATGTTTGCTGAGCAACTGAGTGAGTGACAAAGAAGTGTTAACAATACATACACAAATGCAAAGTTGGTAAACCCAATAGCAAATCAGAACAAGTTATAAATGCTTGTATTTTATAGGTATTCGCAGTGAAAAAAATTATGTCTGTCTCCCAACAGGAAGGCTGGCACATTTCAACGTTGAAGACAGTAGTACCTTGGCAAAGGTTCTCCAAAACGTCGATATCCAGGACTATAACTTGCATTTCATTTTTTGGTTCGGCTTTAATGAGTCTCTTAAGGTAGCTCTTCCTCTATTTCGATTTTCCGAAGGTGTTGGAAGAGGGAAATGTCGATACTGCAAATTGTCTTATAATGAGCATCTCAACATAGCTTCTACGACACTTTAGTGACGTGAGCAGAGGAACCAGGATACAGTGAATATCTGAAATTTTGTAGTCCCTGTGCGAGTGACGTAGAAATCGTGACCTTTGCCCCGATATCTACCTTGATACCAAACGATGCTACATGCATGATTAGAGTTAATGGTGAATTGCTCGTACAAATGACGATCGATCTTTTTCAAATTTGATTGCCTATCGTCATTGATCGTTGTAAAACGACAGATTTCAAAGCCAAACCAAGCGTAAATTCAAATAAAACCTCTGCTCTTTTTGATTATCTCGAAAAGATCAAGTAGTCAACGAGTGCAGGTGAAATTATACAGTACATTGCAACGTATCTATGTCACTTTGACTTGCATCGTCTCAACATTTTGACTGGAATGACTGCCAATTTGAATATTAATGTATGTCAATCTCAGGAATAAATTATTTTGCGTAACAAGAAGTTCAACTATACTATTGTCTTATTGTTGTTGTTGTTGTTGTTGTTGTTGTTGTTGTTGTTGTCGTCGTCGTCGTCGTCGGTCTGTTTGTTTGTTTGTTTGTTTGTTGGTGGTGGTTGGTTAGTTGTTGTTGTTGTTGTCGTCTTCGTCTGCTTTTTCTTCGTCGTCGTCGTTGTCGTCGTCGTCGTCGTCGGTCTGTTTGTTTGTTTGTTTGTTTGTTGGTGGTGGTTGGTTAGTTGTTGTTGTTGTTGTTGTTGTTGTCATCGTCGACATGTTGCATGTGACTCGGAAATAACATTTCCTAACGTTTGTTGCTACTTTATTCTTAAAAAGTCAAACCCATTCTAAGTTTAAATCAATAACAACCATGGGTCAAATTTTAACGTAGAGGTCAAACTGTAGACAATTTAGAATCCAATATGGCCGCCAAATACTATAGAAAACAGAACAGAGTGGGATTCTCAAATTCACTTATTATTGATTTCATTATTAAGGACCCAGAACAAGCTTTCATATGCAGCGTTTGGAGAGACTTTGATTGTCAGGGAAAGTGGCACATGTGTTGTCTCTCATTTCTTCATTAAAAACAAAACAAGTAAAATATCAACTTTACACATTCGCTGCGGCGCAATTTTTATATTGAAATGTCATGTGGGATATGCACGTGGTGTGTAGCAAACCAGGTGCGAGACAAAAATAGACAAATTGACAGTTTCACGTGGCAGATAATAGAGGTCTTTTGATCTAAGAAATCAGTCACGCTTCCTCCACGCGTATAAAGCAACGATTGGGTCATATTATCAGCTGGGAGTAATCTCCCACAAGTAAGCACCCTGGGAAAATTTACAAAGATGACTTTTAGTCATTCTAAAAAAAACGAATTTACCAGTCTTTATTGAAGCAACACAGGACAGAGATTCAGAACTGCCTTTAATATTTATACCCAAGGAACAGCATTTTTACATCAATGTGTATACGTTGCTGCTTGGATGACCAATTTGAAGACCG